>NC_042620.1:3976485-4101574 GCF_901001135.1 Rhinatrema bivittatum | reverse complement strand
ACAAACCTATCTCATGCATAATCATTATGGAGCTCTTGAAAACTAGGCTTGAGGTTCTTGAGGATCAAGATGACCATCCCTGTGTTTTTGTGCAGATTTTACATTTTAATAGATCTTTCTGTGGACTGCCTTCACCGACTATATACTTTTAAACACAAAGATTGGGCATCTAAATGGCAGATGAAATTTAATATGGATAAGTGCAAGATGATGCATATTAGGAAAAAATAACCCTTCCTGTAGTTACTCTATGTTCTGATTTTTTGTGAACATCAATTGCTGAAGGATAGAATTTGTCTTATTATGATACTTATTTACTACCAATATATGGTATTTTGTCTTTTAGTTTCTGTGAAACTAAAATTTGTCTGTATTTTATCAATTTTGTTTTTATTATGTATGTATATTCTGTACATCGCCTAGGCCTACTAGAGTTAGGCGATTAATGGAGAAATTACTTACCTGATAATTTCGTTTTCCTTAGTGTAGACAGATGGACTCAGGACCAGTGGGTATAGTGTGCTCCTGATAGCAGATGGGAGACGGAGCAGATTTCAATCTGACATCAGCCCCTAGTACATATACCCCTGCAGGAAGTGCAGCTCTTCAGTATTCTCCTTGAAAAGCATTGTGGATATGTGTGTGACTGACTGATTAACTTAATAATTTGATTAACTTGAATAACTTCATAACTTAGTTAAATGTTACAACTTGATTAACTTGGACTGGTTGATTGACGATAGCTGGAGACCGCCAGTGAACTCAACTCAACCGGAAAGCGTCAACACCCGGCAGGATGGATGCCCTAGGCAAATGAAAACGTGGCTTACCCTTGAATCATTTGAAAGTCCATGCATTACGGCAGCCAAGGGTGGGATGCTGAGTCCATCTGTCTACACTAAGGAAAACGAAATTATCAGGTAAGTAATTTCTCCATTTCCTAGCATGTAGCAGATGGACTCAGGACCAATGGGATGTATAAAAGCTACTCCTGAACCGGGTGGGAGGCTGCCCGTGACCCACTTAAAATTGTCCTTGCAAATGCCATATCCTCCCGAGCCTGAACATCCAGACGGTAGAATCTGGAGAAGGTATGGATGGAGGACCATGTCGCCGCCCTGCAGATCTCGGTAGGTGACAGCATTCTAGTTTCTGCCCAGGATACTGCCTGGGTTCTGGTAGAATGGGCCTTGACCTGTAGAGGTGGTGGCTTGCCAGCTTCTACGTAGGCCGCCTTGATGACTTCCTTGATCCAGCGGGCAATGGTTGCCCGCGAGGCCGCTTCCCCTTGTCTCTTTCCGCTGTGAAGGATGAAAAGGTGGTCCGTTTTTCGTACGGGTTCTGACATTTCCAGGTATCTGGATAGGAGTCTGCCGTGTGTTGAGGTGGCGTAGACTACGGGCTTCTTCCGAATTCTTCAAGCCATCTGTTGTTGGTAGCGAGATGGTCTGGTTAAGGTGGAAGTGTGAGACCACTTTGGGGAGGAAGGCGGGACCGTGCGTAGTTGGATGGCTCCCGGTAGGACAGTGCTAGTAGTTCCGAGATGTGGCGGGCTGAACAAACTGCCAGCAAGAACACACGTCTTTAAGGTTAACAGGCAGAGGGGACAGTCCTCGGAGGGTCTGAAGGCGGTTCCCGCTAGGAAATCCAAAACGAGATTGAGATTCCACAGAGGTACCGGCCACTTTAGTGGCAGATGAATGTGTTTGACTCCTTTTAGAAAGCACGACACGTCCGGGTGAGAGGCTATGCTGTCGCCCTCACTCTTGAAGCTGTAGCATGACAATGCGGCCACCTGTACCTTGATAGAGTTGAAGGACAGTCCCTTCTATAGTCCGTTCTGTAAGAATTCCAGGATAACGGGAACTTTAAATGAGCGTGGCTTGATGTTGTGGTCTTCGCACCAGGCTTCAAATACTCTCCAAATCCTTATGTACGTTAACGATGTGGAGAACTTGCGTGCTTGGAGGAGGGTGTCGATTACAGCCCCCGAGTATCTGCTTTTTCTCAGATGGGCCCTCTCAATGGCCAGACCGTAAGAGAGAATTGAGCTGGGTCCTCGTGGAGGATCGGACCTTGTTGTAGTAGGTCCCTGTGTGGAGGCAGGGGTAGGGGGTTCCCTGCCAGCAGCCTTCTCATGTCTGCGTACCAGGGTCTTCTTGGCCAATCTGGAGCCACCAGAAGAACTAGCCCCCTGTGTAGCTGTATCTTGTGAATGATTGCGCCCAATAGGGTCCATGGTGGCCAGGTCTGTACCAGGGCATCAATCCCTTGGAACTGCGGTTCTTGCCTGCGGCTGAAGTTTCTGGACACTTGGGCGTTGGATCTGTTTGCCAGAAGGTCCATTTATGGTGTCCCCCACCGATTCACTATTTTTGGAAGCTGCAGACGACAGCCTCCATTCTCCTGGGTCTAGACTTTCCCTGCTGAGGAAGTCCGCAGTGATGTTGTCTTTCCCGGCAAAGTGGACGGCGGAGATCTCCTGGAGATTTGCTTCCGCCCACGCCATCAGGGGGTCTAGTTCTAGGGACACCTGTTGGCTTCTGGTTCCCCCCTGCTGGTTGAGGTACGCCACTGTCGTGGCATTGTCTGACATTACTCTAACCGCTTTGTCTCGAAGTCTGTGAGCGAACCGCAGACAGGCTAGTCTGACTGCCCGCCCTTCTAGGCGATTGATGTTCCATCCCGCTTCTTCTGCGTTCCACTGCCCTTGGGCGGTTAACTCCTCGCAGTGTGCTCCCCATCCTTGTAGACTGGCATCTGTGGTGAGTAAGGTCCAGATTGGAGAGGATAGTCTTGATCCTCGGCTCATGTGGTTGGCCTGCAGCCACCACCATAGCTGGTTCTGGACTCTGCCCGGCAGTGATAGTCGTACGGTGTAGTTCTGGGCCCGTGGGCTCCACCGTGATAGAAATGAGTGCTGTAGGGGCCTCATGTGGGCTCGCGCCCATGGCACAACTTCCAGTGTGGATGCCATCAGCCCGAGGACTTGCAGGTAATCCCATGCTGTGGGACTAGGATTTTTCAGCAAGGTATGCAGCCGGTTCCACAGTTTTAATCTCCTTGTAGGGTCAGGCTGACCTTGTCGTCTTTGGTGTCGAATCGGACTCCTAGGTATTCCAGCGACTGTGAGGGCTGTAGGGAGCTTTTGTTGTGTTGACCACCCATCCTAGGCTCTCCAGTAGAGTTATGACTCCGCTGGTTGCTTGGTGGCTTTCCTCCGGTGACTTTGCCCTGATCAGCCAGTTGTCTAGGTAAGGGTGGACGAGGATTCCTTCCTTCCTGTGTTGCCACCACCACTACTATTACCTAGGTGAACGTCCAGGGTGCTGTGGCTAACCCGAAAGGCAGTACCCGGAACTGGTAGTGACGGTTCAGGACTTTGAAGCGTAGGTAGCGCTGGTGTTCCTGATGAATTGGGATGTGTAGGTAGGCTTCCGAAAGATCCAGGTATGTGAGAAACTCTCCCGGTTGTATCGCCCTTATTGCTGATCGCAGGGTTTCCGTGCGGAAGCGGGGAATCCTCAGGTGGTAGTTGACCGACTTGAGGTCCAGGATGGGCCTGAATGTTCCCTCTTTCTTGGGGACGATAAATAGATGGAATAATGTCCAGTATTTATTTCTTGTGGAGGCAATGTGGTTATGGCCTCGAGGGCCAATAGTCTGGACAGTTTAGCTTCCACTGCCGCCTTCTTGAAGAGGTCGTGGCAGGGTGACTCCTCGAACTTGTCCAGAGGGGTACGTAGAAAATCCAGGTAGTACCCCTCCCGAATGATGGCTAGGACCCACTTGTACGAAGTTATCTCGACCCATCTGCGGTAGAATAGGGCTAGTCTGCCCCCTATGGCTTCTTCCCTTGGACGGGTCGGCTGAATCTCATTGTGGGGTGTGGCTGGGGGCCTGTACCCGAGCTGGTACCCCTCTTGTTGTGCTTGTTCCGAAAGGACTGGTTCCTGCTCGTAGGGCGGGGCGCTTGATAGTTGCTCCTGTAAGGATTGAAGCGCTGTGAACTTCTGCCCCTGGAGGACCTGGGGAAGAGTCGCTGGTTTCTCTTCGTTTTATCATCCGGCAGGCGCGGCACTGGGGACTCGCCTCATTTGTCGGCTAATTTCTCTAGTTTGCTGCCAAACAGGAGGGATCCTTTGAAGGGCATCCTTGTGAGGCGCATTTTGGAAGATGTGTCAGCCGACCAGCTTCGGAGCCAGAGTTGCCTTCTGGCCGCCACCGCAGATGACACGACTCTGGCCGCTGAACGCACTAGGTCGGAGGCAGCGTCCGCAAGGAATGATACTGCTGGTTCCATGTCTTCTCCCGGGGTTTGTTCCTGGTTTGGGATAAGCAGGCACGTGTCACCACTGTGCAGCAGGCCACAATTTGTAGAGACATAGCGGCTACGTCAAATGACTGTTTGAGGATGGATTCCAGATGCCGGTCATGTGCATCCTTGAGCGCTGCTCCTCCCTCTACTGGGATAGTGGTGCGCTTAGAGACCGCGTAGACCATGGCATCAACTCTTGGGCATGCAAGAAGAGCTTTGGTCGCCGGGTCCAGGGGGTACATGGCAGCCAAAGCTCGTCCCCCTTTGAATGTGGACTCCGGGGCATTCCATTCCAGGTCAATCAGCTGTTGTGCCCTCCTGTCGAAGACCCTCCAGGAGGGGGTTCGGTTTAGGTTCCCCCGAAGTAACTGGGCCTGGGATAGCGAGCTCCGTCAGACATTGGGAGACCAGGTCTGGGAGCTCGTCTTTTGTGAAGAAGCGTCTCATGGTTCGGTGAGGCTCTGTCCCCAGGGGGGTGGGTGGGGGGGAGCTCCCCCTCTTCTAGGCACTCAGCTTCCTCTTCAGAGATGTCCGTGTCCCCATAGGTGGGGCTTCTGGGTAGTGGAAGCCTGGGTCTTGAAGGACCTGGGGCCTGAGGGTCCTCTGGCGGAGCACGTGGCTGACCAACTGGAGGTTCAGTTTGCATTTGAACAAAGGCATGAATCCCCTTGAAGAACTCCACCCATGAGATCGATGCTGGATCCAAGCTGAGGGGCGCTTGCTCCCTGGGGTCCCCGTCTGTGGGGAGGTCCCACTGGGATCTGCTAGGTCCGGGGAACTCCCCGAGGAGCTAGTACTACTCGGCTCTGGGTGGGACTGGCCCTGAACTGGATCTCCCAGGGCCTCCTCACACTGCGTGCAAAGGGCGTCTGCCTCCTCACTTTGTGCTGCTCTGATGTGGCATGCTGGGCAGAGGCCTTGAGCCTTTATCCCTGTTTCTGGTGGTGCCATGGCTGTCGGCGCAAAAACTCTTATGCACTCCGGTGCGCTTAAGATGAGCGTGTGAGTTGTGCGTGCAGCTGTGCGTCCAGCTGTAGATATGCGCCCAGCTCTGTGCATGCAACTTATGCGCACAAGGTTTTATGTGCGTGTAAGTCTATGCACACAAGTGCTTTGTGCGCCTAGCTCAGTATTGTGCGCTCAGGCCGAACGGCGCAGCGAATAGGACCAAGATGGTGACGGCGAGCACGTGGGCAATATGGCGACCCCCTCGGAGGGTCTCCACGTGGGTAGACCCTTGGAAATAGCCGGGGCCTGGCCCTGCTAGAGTGGATCAACCCGGAGGCACTAGTCCCGGCCGATGACCTGTGCTCTTCCTCGATACTCTTGAGACCAGATTCAAGCAGAAGATTTCTACCTTACCTTGTCTTCGGCGCTTCCTGATTTCGTCCCGGGTGGTCTCCGGCTGCGCAGGGGGGGGGGACGACAAATACCTTCACCACCACCCGCTCGAGGATGCACCCGCTGCCTCTCAGCCGCGCCCGAGGATCGGGGGCTAGGTCCTCGCCGCCGGACCGAGGCTTACCTCCGAGGGACCACAGAAATCACCTCGGGAATCTCAACTGGGGAAGGGACCAGAGGGTATCACCGCAGGAGAGCGGGGCTCGTCTTCAGGTAGGTTTCTTCTTTAAAATTTGGTTTTCTTCTTTGAATTTGGTTCTAACGCTGCGAGAATATGCAGATAGTCCCTAACTGCTATGGAGACGGAAAATACTGAAGAGCTGCACTTCCTGCAGGGATATATATACTAGGGGCTGACGTCAGATTGAAATCTGATCCGTCTCCAACTGCTAGCAGGAGTACACTATACCCATCGGTCCTGAGTCCATCTGCTACATGCTAGGAAATAAATTTTAATACAAAAAAAAGTTAGGTTTTATCTTAAGAGTTACTACCCAGGAAAGAGATCTAAGCATCAGAGTGGATAATATTTTGAAATCATCAACTCAGCGTGCTATGGCAACCAAAAAAAGCAAACAATGTTAGGAATTATTAGGAAGGGAATGGTTAATAAAACGGAAAATGTCATAATGCCTCTGTATCGCTCCAAGGTGAGACCGCACCTTGAATACTGTGTACAATTCTGGTTGCCGCATCTCAAAAAGATATAATTGCGATGGAGAAGGTACAGAGAAGGGCAACCAAAATGATAAGGGGAATGGAACAGCTCCCCTATGAGGAAAGGCTGAAGAGGTTAGGACTTTTCAGCTTGGAGAGAGACGACTGAGGGGGGATATGATAGAGGACTTTAAGATCATGAGAGGTCTAGAACAGGTAAATGTGAATTGGTTATTAACTTTTTCAGATAACAGAAGGACTAGGGGGCATTCCATGAAGTTAGCATGGGGCACATTTAAGACTAATCGGAGAAAGTTCTTTTTCACTCAATGCACAATTAACCTCTGGAATTCATTGCCAGAAGATTTGGCTAAGGCAGTTGGTGTAGCTGGGATTAAAAAAGGTTTGGATAAGTTTCTGACTTAGGGAATAGACACTGCTATTAAGAGCATTAGTAGCATGGGATCTATCTAATGTTTGGGTACTTGTCAGGTAATTGTGACTTGGATTGGCCACAGAATATTGGGCTTGATGGACACTTGGTCTGACGCAGTACGGCATATCTTATGTACTTATGTACTCGTGCTGGGGTGTCCCATCCTATTCCATTTCCTGTATTAGGAACCAGTCATGCTGCCCTGGGGTCTCCTGTACCTATGCGCTTTTGGGCTGTCACTTGCCTTCCAGGTGCTCAGCGCACAGCGATGCACAGAAAGGAACTTTCCTTCGGCATTTCGGAAGAGCACTTTGTAGGGCTGGTTCCCCATGTTACGCCCCTCCTCACAGCCACTCTCGGTTGGATCACTGTCTGCAGTGTGTGCAGGGAGTGGCTCCATCTCGATCTCTTCAGAGGAATCTTCCCCGTCTGAGCCACTGATGCTGGACACATCACCTAATAATAATAATAATCAGTGTTATTTCTTTCCACCTTTTGAGACACTTCAAAGCAGATTACATTCAGGTCTCGTAAGTATTTCCCTGTCCCCAGAGGCCTCATATACTGAAGATTCTTTCCCCATTCTGCATCTATGGGGAAAAAAAAAACCCTTAAAGGACTCATCTGGCGGCGGGTAGAGCTTCTCCATATCTCGCCCCACCCGAAGGCTGACCTCGAGAGACTCCCATTCTCGGGTCACTTGTTCCAGTAGCATCGGATGAAAAGGAAAAGCTTTAGGAGGGGCCCGAAGCCCCGAGAGAATGGGGTCCCCCTTAGTAGCCTCAGAGCTCAGCTGCGGTGCCTCAATACCGAGCTTCATCAGAACATGAGGGATTAAATGATCAGGCTCCTCCCTCCGAAACAACCTGAGGACCCTCTGGTCAGCCCCCCTCAACTGGGGTGGGCTCATCAACATCCCCGAGGAGAGGGTCCAGCGAAGGGGGATCCGAGGGATCGGAAGCCGGGGTCCCGAAGGGATCCAAAACTGCACGGTCTGTCCTCACTCCGGAGGCGGAGGCTCCTCACTCTGCAACTCAGCCTCGGCCTCCAAAAAGGCCTTGTGCATTAAAAAGCACAAATTTGGAAGAAAAAAGGGACGCTGCCCCTTACTGTTCTTGGCTTGCTTTGCTTTTTTATTTTTTTTTAAATGGATCAGGACCGCAGGTTCTGTCACCCTCACCTGCTGGAGTCAGAGAAATACTGAAGGATCGCAGGTGGCACCCCCGGGTTATATGGGAGGTGCCTTTCAGTTTTTCTCTGACTCCATCTGCTGGAAGGGAGACACAACCCAGTCTGGACTGATCTTGGTACGTACAGGGAAAGGCAGTTTCATCAAATCCACCCCCACCCACAGCTTTGTTAACCAGCGATGGTCCTTCTCCGGGGGTCTTCCTTAGTGAACACCGAACTAAAGTATTTGTTTAATATTTCCGCCTTTTGTCTCCTTCCACCCATTGATCCTTTTCACCTTTCAGTTTCACTATATCTCTTTGGACTTTTCTCCTTTCTCTGTTGTATCTGAAAAATGTTTTGTCACCTCGCTTTATCTCTTTGGCAATCCTTTCTTCCGCCTGACTTTTTGCTTTCCTGATTACTTTCTTTGTCTCTTTCAGTTTAACCAAATATTCTTCCCTGTGTTCTTCTTGGGATCCTTTAAATTTCTCAAATTGTATTTTATTTATTTAAATACTTTTGATATACTGATACTCAAGACTAGTGTCTTATCGTACCGGTTTACATTGAAACAAGGGGTAACCAATTAACTATGAAGATAAAGTTACAGTGAACAGGGGGTTTACAGAGTGGGAGAGTAGAGAGCAAAAGCATACGATTAATGCTGTTCTTTTTATTTTATCAGCCACCTCCTTTGAGAACCAGACAGGTTTCCTATTTCTCTTGCTTTTGTTTACTTTTCTAACGTAAAGATTAGTTGCCTTTGTAATTGCTCCTTTTATTTGGGCCCACTGTTCCACCTCTCCCATTTTCTTCCAGTCATCAAGTTCCATCTCCAGGAATTTTCCCATTTCAGCAAAGTCTGTAGTTTTGAAGTTCAAAGCTCGGGTCTTTGTGTAACTTCTCGGATCCTATTTGCGATATCAAACCATACTGTTTGATGATCACTGGTGCTCAGGTGGGCCCCCACCTGGACATTCGAGATGCCATCGCCATTTGTGAGCACTAAGTCAAGAATAGCGCCTTCCCTTGTGGGTTCCTTTACATTTTGGCGATGAGAGCAGGAGCCCCAGAGAAACGCAGCTAACTCTCTCTCGTGCATCACATGATCCCCTCCATCCTATCTTCTGATAGAGAAGAAGGAAGGCACACAGGATGAGAAGCCCTTCAGTTACCTGCTTTATTCCTGGGGGTGGCTCGTTTAGTCTCCATGATAAATGTACTATTATGCAGATTTCTTGGGCGAGAGAACAGAATACGTGATAAGAGTACCACCTGCATCTCTCTCACCTGCACATGTCTTGTCCTCAAACTCCTGCATGCTCACTGCAACCCTTCCAATAAGCTTCTGTTTCAAGTTAAAGCGATGCCAGTCCAGCTTGTAGTGTTCAACCTGTAGGAGACATTATTGCAAAAAACACTGATTAAATGGTGGGAGGAGGGGGAGGGAATTAGAAAGTTTGGGGCATTAAATTGCAAAACACTTGGCTGGACAGGGGTACAATTTGTTGCAAAGACTGGAAAAGTGCTTTCGGGTAGGATTTTTTGATAGCTCAGAAAACCTGATATTGCAGGATCTCTTCTCTCCCCCATCTCTCACTCACCCTCCTGCTCCCCCCCCCCCCCCATCATCCCCCTCTCCACCTCACTTGCTCATCACGGCTCCCGAAGACACACTGGCAGGTGGAACAGCACATCCGATCCGATATCTCCGGAATTATATGAGCACTCTTTTCCCCGTCTATGCCCCTGGTCTGCTCTGAAAAAGACAGAGAGAGATGTGGTACGTACTCAGTGCGGCTCACATTTGCAGCAGTGCAACCCATACAAACCCCAGCCGTCCTAATGATTCTGCGCGCCTCCCCTCATTATGCCAGGTGACTGCACTTCAGTTTGGCAAAGAGAAAGGGAGTTGTTACTTCAGCCCACGTGTCAGCAACCAGAGGAGCAAGAAACTATAAAACTGTAAGGAAACATGACTTTGTGAAGCCAAAGGTTCTGCCATCTGAGAGGTCCCTGGACCTTGCCAAAATTCAGTACGGGGATAGGGTGGCTTTCGGACCCAATTCTTTCCTCAAACTGATAATTCCAGATCTATCAAGTGGCAACTCCGAGCCATAATAATTTGACCCATCTAAGTGGGCAGAGCTGCGCTACATGCACAGTTGTATGCCCACTAACGTCTCTGGCAGACAAATCTTCCAGCAAGGCTGCAGTGCATCTCACAGCTATAACCAGGCCTTCTGAAACCAAGACAATTCATCCAATGAGAGCGCTCAACAAAAGGGACGCTGGTAGTAACATTTGCTTTTTCATCAACGATCCCGTTCCTTATTGTTTGATGGTCAAAAGATTTCGGTTTACCCAGATCTTACTAAGATCACTCAGATTTGTTGGAAACGTTTTTCTCATTGCGTTCGGAGGTACAATCTAAGGTGGGGTATTTCATGTTACGGTATCTTTGCAAATGTTTGGTAAGGTATAAAAATGCTAATTATATTTTTCTTGAACCTGATCAACTTAGGGCGCTTTTGGATGCTCCATCGTATATAAATTGTAACTGGGGATTTTTCAGTGTTTTCCTATTTTATTACCACTGTGTTCCGCTCAATTTTCTATTGCCCCCCACATTTCCTGAAATATATTGGGTTGTATATTCATTTTCAGGATGATCGTTAGATTCTTTGTTTTTTCCTTTTGCTGTTTCTGTAAACCTCAGTTTCTAATGTAAGATGCTTCTTGTAATTTTTGTGAAATTGCATAAAAATAAAGTAAAAAAAAAGAAATAGGAGCAAGTTTCTTTCTTAAGTTTCCCTGCAAATGCCATATAATGTATAAGAACAATAAATTTATTTTTGTAGATCCCTCACACTTGGAGCGCTTTTTGCAAGATAAAAAAAAAAGAAATTGCCATGCTGGGTCAGACCAAGGGTCCATCAAGCCCAGCATCCTGTTTCCAACAGTGGCCAATCCAGGCCACAAGAACCTGGCAAGTACCCAAACACTAAGAAGATCCCATGCTACTGATGCAATTAATAGCAGTGGCTATTCCCTAAGAAGGGAGGAGGAGTAGCCTAGTGGTTAGAGCAGTGGCTATGAACCAGGAGACCAGGGTTCAAGTCCTGCTGTTGCTCCTTGTGACCTTGGGCAAGTCACTTTACCCTCCAGTTTTTGTACCCGAGGCACTGGTAAGTTTTTGTACCAGTGCCTCAGGTACAAAAACTTAAGATTCCCATAGGGAAATACCTACAGTACCTGAATGTAAACTGATGTGATATCGCAGATCAAATGTCTGTATATAAAATAATAAATAAGTAAACTTGATTAATAGCAACTTATCCGAACCTTTTTTAAACCCAGCTATACTAACTGCACTAACCACATCCTCGGGCAACAAATTCCAGAGCTTAATTGTGCATTGAGTGAAAAAGAATTTTCTATGATTAATTTTAAATGTGCTACTTACTAACTTCATGGAGGGCCACCTAGTCCTATTATCCCAAAAAGTAAATAACCGATTCACATCTACTTGTTCAAGACCTCTCATGATTTTAAAGACCTCGCCCTTCTCTGTGCCTTTTCTAATTCTGCTATATTTTCTTGAGATGCGGTGACCAGAACTGCACACAATACTCAAGATGAGCTTGCACCATGGAGTGATACAGAGGCATTATGATATTCTCTGTTTTATTCTCCATTCCTTTCCTAATAATCCCCAGCATTCTGTTTGTGTATGATATATGAACACAAGATGAGGATGCACCATGGAGTGATACAGAGGCATTATGATATTCTCTGTTTTATTCTCCATTCCTTTCCTAATAATCCCCAGCATTCTGTTTGTGTTCATATATGAACACAAGATGAGGATGCACCATGGAGTGATACAGAGACATTATGATATTCTCTGTTTTATTCTCCATTCCTTTCCTAATAATCCCCAGCATTCTGTGTGTGTATGATATATGAACACAAGATGAGGATGCACCATGGAGTGATACAGAGGCATTATGATATTCTCTGTTTTATTCTCCATTCCTTTCCTAATAATCCCCAGCATTCTGTTTGTGTATGATATATGAACACAAGATGAGGATGCACCATGGAGTGATACAGAGACATTATGAGTTCTCTGTTTTATTCTCCATTCCTTTCCTAATAATCCCCAGCATTCTGTGTGTGTATGATATATGAACACAAGGTGAGGATGCACCATGGAGTGATACAGAGACATTATGATATTCTCTGTTTTATTCTCCATTCCTTCCTAATAATCCCCAGCATTCTGTTTGTGTATGATATATGAACACAAGATGAGGATGCACCATGGAGAGATACAGAGGCATTAGATATTCTCTGTTTTATTCTCCATTCCTTTCCTAATAATCCCCAGCATTCTGTTTGTGTGATGATATATGAACACAAGATGAGGATGCACCATGGAGTGATACAGAGGCATTATGATATTCTCTGTTTCATTCTCTATTCCTTTCCTAATAATCCCCAGCATTCTGTTTGTGTATGATATATGAACACAAGATGATGCACCATGGAGTGATACAGAGGCATTATGATATTCTCTGTTTTATTCTCCATTCCTTTCCTAATAATCCCGCATTCTGTTTGTGTATGATATATGAACACAAGATGAGGATGCACCATGGAGTGATACAGAGGCATTATGATATTCTCTGTTTTATTCTCCATTCCTTTCCTAATAATCTCCAGCATTCTGTTTGTGTATGATATATGAACACAAGATGAGGATGCACCATGGAGTGATACAGAGGCATTATGATATTCTCTGTTTTATTCTCCATTCCTTTCCTAATAATCCCCAGCATTCTGTTTGTGTATGATATATGAACACAAGATGAGGATGCACCATGGAGTGATACAGAGGCATTATGATATTCTCTGTTTTATTCTCCATTCCTTTCCTAATAATCACCCAGCATTCGGTTTGTGTATGATATATGAACACAAGATGAGGATGCAACCATGGAGTGATCCAGAGGCATTATGATATTCTCTGTTTTTATTCTCCATTCCTTTCCTAATAATCCCCAGCATTCTGTGTGTGTATGATATATGAACACAAGATGAGGTCGCCACCATGGAGTGATACAGAGACATTATGATATTCTCTGTTTTATTCTCCATTCCTTTCCTAATAATCCCCAGCATTCTGTTTGTGTATGATATATGAACACAAAGATGAGGTCGCACCATGGAGTGATACAGAGGCATTATGATATTCTCTGTTTTATTCTCCCATTCCTTTCCTAATAATCCCCAGCATTCTGTTTGTTGTATGATATATGAACACAAGATGAGGATGCACCATGGAGCGGATACAGAGGCATGATGATAATCTCTGTTTTATTCTCCATTCCTTTCCCTAATAATCTCCTCCAGCATTCTGTTTGTGTATGATATATGAACACAAGATGAGGATGCAACCATGGAGTGATTACAGAGACATTATGATATTCTCTGTTTATTCTCCATTCCTTTCCTAATAATCCCCAGCATTCTGTTTGTGTATGATATATGAACACAAGATGAGGATGCACCATGGAGTGATACAGAGGCATTATGATATTCTCTGTTTATTCTCCATTCCTTTCCTAATAATCCCCAGCATTCTGTTTGTGTATGATATATGAACACAAGATGAGGATGCACCATGGAGTGATACAGACATTATGATATTCTCTGTTTTATTCTCCATTCCTTTCCTAATAATCCCCAGCATTCTGTTTGTGTATGATATATGAACACAAGATGAGGATGCACCATGGAGTGATACAGAGGCATTATGATATTCTCTTTTCATTCTCCGCTCCTTTCCTAATAATCCTTAGCATTCTATTTGCTTTCTTGGCTGCACACAGAGCAGAAGATTTCAACATATTTTCAGCAATGACCACCTACGATTCTTTTTCCTGAATGTTGACTCCTAATGTGGAAGCTTGGAATCGTCTCTATCCGTGGGATCCAGCCAGGTACTTGTAGCCTGGCTTGACCACTGTTGGAAACAGGATTTTGGGCTTGACAGACCCTTAGTCTGATCCATTATGGCAGTTTATGTTCACCCCTGGTAGTGGACACTACAATTACAGTTTTGATGCAAAGCCCTGTTTTCCTACATTTAACACCCACACTCAAGCCTTGCAGACGGCAAGGCCTGCACTTAATACATTTTATACCTTTTATGAGAAGGTGAAACCAAGAGTCCGGCTGGAGAAAGATTTGCACCTGGGGAGAGAGGGCCCTTGTGTGTGGCAGCAGGGCACCTGACGTTCTGCTACAGAGTACTGTGTAGCCTGTGTGCCAGCTCTGCCTGTGAGGTTGTCACCAGCCGCTGCACACCATTTGCTGAGGAGTCCAGGCGGATAGAGGAATAGTGGGCTGCACGCATGGAGGGCGAGGCTAAGAGCAGCTGTGGGAGCTGCATTGTTCTCTGGCCAAATTAGTTGCTAAGACAGAGCTGGTGGTGGTATCAGGAAGATGCTGTGTGCACTTTCGGGCCTTTTCTTTGCCCTTCTCAGGGTGGGATGGAGGGGGAAGGAATATCCACAGTGATCCATGGCCCTGGGTGGCCCTCTCCAAACTTCCTGGTCTTTGCTTCTGTTTTTTTTTTTTTTAATCTGTTTGCGCCAACAAACAAAACATACACCCAATCTAATACACAGCAAGGTAGGACATTGAAACATAACAGAAAAATATCCCAAGAATAACAACCTTTATGCTCAAACATTTTACAATGAAGAAAACAGAATCCCCAACACACACTTCATCGCACCCCATTCACCCACTCACTCCAGTATCAAAGATTGGAAGCAATGCTAGATCCAGCTTGAACAAGTTCGAGGAGATGGTTCGCTCCACATTTCTGTAAGACTTTCCCCCACAGCTCAAAAAGGGTTTTTATAGCTCTTAAAGGTTAAGTCTTTTCTATCGCAATTTTCAATCTGCGCAGTTTCCGTATCAGCGCCATCCCTCAGCAAATTCAGGGGCATCACTGGTTTTCCAACATGATAATGGAGAAATTACCTACCTGATAATTTCGTTTTCCTTAGTGTAGACAGATGGACTCAGGACCAATGGGTATAGTGTACTCCTGATAGCAGTTGGAGACGGAGTCAGATTTCAATCTGACGTCAGCACTACATATACCCCTGCAGGAAGCACTGCTCTTCAGTATTCTCCTCGAAAAGCAATAGTTGATATGAGTGTTTGAATAACTTGATTAACTTGAACTAGTTGACGTGAATTGTAGCTGGAGACCGCCAGTGTCGTCAACCGAGAAATGCAGACAACCTGGTAACTATGGGTGTCTTGACTGGGGGTAAAGTCTGGCTTACCTGTGCTTGTCTTGCTCTCGGGAATTGTCACCAGAGGTTTCCGTATTTTGAGGCAGCCATGGGCGGGATACTGAGTCCATCTGTCTACACTAAGGAAAATGAAATTATCAGGTAAGTAATTTCTCCATTTCCTAGCGTGTAGCAGGAAATGGAGAAATGGGACCAATGGAATGTACAAAAGAGCTGCTCCCAAACCGGGTGGGAGGGCTGCCCGTGGCCCACTTAGTACTGCCCTTTGTGAAATGCTGTGTCCTCCCTGGCCTGAATATCCAGCAGTAGAACCTCGAGAAGGGTGTGAATGAGGACCACATTGGCCGCCCGACAGATCTCGGCAGGTGACAGCATCTTGGTTTCTGCCCAGGACACTGTGCCTGGGCCCTTTGTGAATGGGCCTTGACTTATAGAAGTGGAGACTTGCACAGGTATGGCCACATGATTACTTCTTTGATTCCAGCTGGCTATGGTTGCCTGCGAGGCCACTTCCCCTGGTTTCTTCCCGCTGTGAAGGATGAATAGGTAGTCCGTCTTTCGTACGGACTCCGATCTTTCCAGGTAGCAGACTAGGAGGTCTGTCGACGTTAAGATGGCGTAGGCGGCGTGAATCTTCAGAGTCCTTATGCTCGTCTGGAGATGGCAGCGAGATGGTTTGGTTTAGATGGAAATGAGAAGCCACCTTTGGGAGGAAGGAGGGGACAGGGCTTATACTGTATGGATCCCGATGTGAATCTGAGGACGGTTCCCAGCAGGATAGAGCTTGAAGTTCAGAGATGCGACGGGCTGAACATATTGCCACTAGGAATGCAGTCTTCAAGTTTAGGAGCCATAGGGACAGACCGCGTGTAGGTCTGAAGGAAGCTCCCCCTAGGAAATAGAGTACTAGATTGAGATTTCATAGGTGTACCGGCCACTTTAGTGGTGGTCGAATTTGCTTGACTCCTCTCAGAAGCGGGAAACATCTGGATGGGAAGATAGACTGATGCCGGCCACCTTGGCTCTGAAGCAGGTCAGCGCGGCCAGTGAACTTTGATGGAGTTGAGACACAACCCCTTCTTCAGGCCGCCTGCAGAAATTCCTGATCATGAGAATTTTGACTGTCCGCGGGAGGATGTTGCGGTCTTCACACAAGGCTTCGAATATTCTCTATATTCGTATATAAGTTAAAGATGTGGAAAACTTGCGTGCTTGGAGCAAGGTGTCAATTACTGCCCTCGAGTATCCGCTCTTCTTCAGGCAAGTCCTCTCAATGGCCAGACTGTAAAGAGAATAGAGTTGGGGTCTTCGTGGAGGATCGGTCTTTGCTGGAGCAGGTCCCTGTGTGGAGGTAGACATAGGGGGTTCCCAGCCAGAAGTCTTCACATGCCTGCGTACCTCGGTCTTTCTTGGCCAGTCCAGGGCCACTAGAAGCCCTGTGTGTTCTATCTTGCAGATGATCCCGCCCAGTAGTGGCCATGGAGGAAAGGCATACAGCAGGTCTTCCTGTGGCCAGGTTTGGACGAGGGTGTCGATCCCCTGGGATTGAGGATCTCGTCTGCGACTGAACAAGTTGGGAACTTGGGCATTGGACCGGATTGCCAGAAGATCCATGGCTGGGGTTCCCAGCGGTCTAATATCAATTGGAAGGCTGTGGCTGACAGCCTCCATTCCCCTGGGTCTAGACTTTCTCTGCTGAGGTAATCCGCAGTGACGTTGTCTTTTCCCGTGATGTGGGCGGCTGAGATCCCTTGCAGGTTTGCTTCCGCCCACGTCATTAAGGGTTCTATTTCCATGGACACCTGATGGCTTCTAGTTCCTCCCTGGCGATTGATGTACGCCACTGTTGTGGCATTGTCCGACATGACTGACAGCTTCTCCTCAGAGTCTTGACAGAATCATAGGCAGGCTAGTCTGACTGCCTGGACTTCCAATCAGTTGATGTTCCATCCCGACTCTTCCTTGTCCCATTGCCCCTGGGCTGTCATTTCCCGACAGTGGGCTCCCCACCCTCGTAAGCTCGCATCCGTGGTGAGCAAGACCCAGGTTGGTGGGGATAGTCTTACTCCCTTGCTCAGATGGTCTTCTTGTAGCCACCATAGAAGCTGGGTTCGTACCTCTGCCGGCAACTGGAGGCAGACGGTGTAGTCCTGGGACATTGGGTTCCATCGTGACAGTAGGGAGCGTTGTAGGTGATCGCATGTGGGCCCCTTGCCCATGGTACAACTTCTAGAGTTGATGTCATGAGTCCGAGGACTTGGAGGTAGTCCCATACTGTGGGGCCAATGCCGTTCAACAGTGTTCTCAGCTGGTCCATCAATTTCCTTCTCCTGTTAACGGTAAGGATGACCTTGTCCTGTTGGGTGTCGAACTGGACTCCCAGGTATTCTAGAGACTGGGAGGGCTGCAGACAGCTCTTAGTTGTGCTGACGACCCACCCAAGGTTTTGCAGTAGGTTCTTGACTCTGGAGGTCGCTTGATGGTTTTCTTCTGGAAGTTTTGCTCTCCTCAGCCAATTGTCCAGGTACAGGTGGTGTACGAGGATTCCTTCTTTCCTCAGTGTCACTGCCACTACCACCATGATTTTGGTGAACATCCGAGGGGCAGTGGCTAGTCCGAAGGGTAGCGCTCGGAACTGGTGGTGGTGTTCCATGATTGCGAAATGTAGGAAGTGCTGATGGTCGTGATGAACCGGGATGTGCAGATAGGCTTCCGACAGACCCAGAGAGGTCAGAAATTCTCCCGGCTGTACTGCCCTTAAGACCGAACATAGGGTTTTTCCATGCAGAAGTGTGATACCCTCAGGTAGCGGTTGACAGACTTGAGGTCCAGGATGGGCCAGAACGTTCCCTCTTTCTTGGGGACAATAAAATAGATGGAATAATGCCCAGTATTTTCTTGGTGCTTGGGCACTGCTGTTATCGCCTCTAGGGAGAGCAATTTTGACAGTGTGGTTTCCACTGCCGTCCTCTTGGAGGGGGAGTGGCAAGGGGATTTCACAAATTTGTTTGGAGGGATGCTGTGGAAGTCCAGATAGTATCCCTCTCGAATGATGGTTAGGACCTACTTGTCCAACGTTATCTTCGGTAGAATAGGGCAAGCCTGCCCCTACGGCTTCTTCCTGTGGATGGGTCTGTTGATTCTCATTGTGGGGTGTGGCTGGGGCCTGAAGCTGAGCTGGCTCCCCTCTTGTGTTTGTTCCAAAAGGGCTGGCCCCTGCCTGCAGGGCAAGATGCTTGGTATGTATTCTTCTACGGTCTAAAGCGCTGTGATGCTCTGCCCTTGGATGTTCGGGGAGAGGGACGATGACTTTTGTTCTTGTCCTCCGGTAGCCGAGGTACTGGGGATTAGCTCCATTTGTCGGCTAACTTCTCCAGTTCGCTTCCGAACAGGAGGGTTCCTTTAAAGGGCATTCTCGTGAGCTTCATCTTGGAGGTCGCGTTGGCTGACCAGCTTCGGAGCCATTGTTGCCTTCTGGCTGCCACAATGGATGAGACGCACATCAGGTCAGACGTCGCATCTGTGAGGAAGGATATCGCTGGTTCTAATGTTTCAACGGGTGTGGTAGCGTTCCTGGCGAACGATAAGCAGGCACGTGTCACCACGGCACAGCAGGCAGCAATCCGTAGTGACATAGTTGCTGCATCAAATGACTGTTTAAGGATGGATTCCTGATGTCTGTCCTGGGCATCCTCGAGTGCCGCTCCTCCTTCGACTGAAATGGTAGTGCGCTTTGTGACAGCGCAGACCATGGCGTCCACTTTGGGAAACACCAAGAGTTCTTTGGCTGAGGGATCCAGTGGGTATAGGGCTTCTAGGAATGCTCCGGAGGCCCCCTTTGAAACTGGCCTCCGGAGCATTCCATTCCAGGTCGATCAGTTGTTGTATGGCTTGTAGCAATGGGAAATGGCGAGAGGCCCGATGGAGCCTGACCAGAAGAGGGCTCATTTTTGGTTCCGCTGTGGCGCGTGTGCTTGGGATGGCCAGTTCCTTCAGGCTCAGAGACACGAGGTCTGGTAACTAGTCTCTGGAGAAGAAACGCATCATGGTTCGGTATGGTTCCGTTCCTGGAGGGATTTCTCCTTCCTCCAGGGAGTCTGATTCTTCCTCCGAGGTGTCCGTGTCCCCTAAGAGGAGGCTTTTGTCCAGAAGGGGCACGTCTTGGGGAGGCTGAGAGGGGCCTGGAAGGTTTTGGTCTTCTGGTGGAGGCTGTG
The DNA here is from genome assembly GCF_901001135.1 of Rhinatrema bivittatum. Taxonomy (NCBI): domain Eukaryota; kingdom Metazoa; phylum Chordata; class Amphibia; order Gymnophiona; family Rhinatrematidae; genus Rhinatrema; species Rhinatrema bivittatum. The sequence continues at coordinate 4,082,035 of NC_042620.1, read as the reverse complement.
GCTGTGTCACCGATTGAGTCTGGACAAAGGTTTGGAGCCCTATGAAGAATTCTACCCAGGAAAAGGTTCCTGGGTCCATATTGAAGCCAGCGGCGTTCCCTGTGGGGTCCAACTGAGAAGGGGCCGAGCCGGGGATAGAAAGGTTCGGGGTACTCTCGTTGGTGGAGCCGGATTCCTCTACTGGCCGGGAGGGGCCTTGTCCTTGTTCCCCCAGGGCCGCCTCCCACTGTAGGCACAGGGCAGAGCAGAGGTGATATGATACAGACTTTCAGATACTTGAAAGGTTTTAATGATCCAAAGATAACGACAAACCTTTTCCATTGGAAAAAAATCAGCAGAACCAGGGGTCACGATTTAAAACTCCAGGGAGGAAGACTTAGAACCAATGTCAGGAAGTATTTCTTCACGGAGAGGGTGGTGGATGCCTGGAATGCCCTTCCGGAGGATGTGGTGAAGACCAGAACTGTGAAGGACTTCAAAGGGGCGTGGGATAAACACTGTGGATCCATAAAGTCAAGAGGCTGCCAATGAAGAGTGGGTGACTCGCCAGAATGATGGCTACTGCCTGGAGTCAATACCCTTATTAAATAAACATACATACGGTTAATGCGACTCCAACATTGCTCTTAGCTTCAACGGCAAGAGGAAATATAGAAAAAAGAATTTGCATTCACAAAAAAGCGGGGAGTAGCTTGCTTGTTATGGCGGTTACTACCCCAAACCAAATAAGCCTGATACTTCACTTTCAATGCATATCCAGCATAGCTCTCTGCTTCAATGGCAGGGGGAATGAAGAAAAAGGGATCTGTATACAGACAATAACCAAGGACTGAATTACATAGTCTGGATAAACAAATAAGCATGGGTGTAGCTTGCTTATTGTGGCGGTTAATACACCTAACTAATTAAGCTAGATATTTCACTTAGATGCAGTTCCAACACTGTTCTCTACATTAATGGCGGGGGTGGAAGGGAAATAGAACCAAAAGGTTACTATGGGCCAAGAGTAATAGATAAGTATGAGAAAAGTGCGAAAGCTTGCTGGGCAGACTGGATGGGCCATTTGGTCTTCTTCTGCCGTCATTTCTATGTTTCTATTTTTCTCCTCGTGTTGCACAGCTCTTAGGTGGCAGGCTGGGCAAAGGACTTGTGTCTTGGTTTTCTTGGCCGGTGGTGCCATGGTTTGGACGCGTAGGGTCATTCAGGACTGGTCTATGCGTTTATATGCACACACCGGGAGGCTTAGATATGCGCTCCGGGGGTGACGAAGATGTGCGTGCAGGCCGCTGTGCGCCCGCCACAGATGCGCACAGGCAGCTGTGCGCACAAGTAGGTTATGCGCCCGGCTTGCCGCTATGCGCACGGCTCAGTTAAGTGGATAGTACAGCGATTGAGGGGGGGGGGGGGGGGAAATGGTGCAGACGACCACACAGGCAAGATGGCGCCCCCCTCCGGAGGGACTCCAGGTGGGAGGACCCTCGTACCGGATCGGGGTCTAGCCGTACGGGGCTGATCAACCCGATAGGACAGACACCGGCTGGTGATCTGTGCGGCTATCTGAGCCTCGGAGACCGGCGACTTTAAGAAAGTTTTCTACCTTACCTTGTCTCGGCGTTTCCCGGTCTCGTGCCGGGCAGTCTCCGGCTGCGGGGGGAGAGGGAAAAGTACCTTCACTGCCGCGCTCGGTATTGCACCCGCCGCCTCTCAGCCATTCCCGTTCCAGGGGACTAAGTCCACGCTGGGAACCGGCTACTGGACCGAGGCTTACCTCTGAGGGATCTCGGAAATCATCTCAAGAATTCTCGACTGGGGGAAGGACCCTTAGGTATCACCGCAGGAGAGCGGGGCTCGTCTTGTAGAGGTAAGATTTTGAATTTTCTTATTTCTTTGGTTTGGATTTTCTACACTGTGCAAGTGTGTGTAGAGTCCCGAACTGCTAAGGAGACGGAGGGATACTGAAGGGCAGTGCTTCCTGCACGGGCATATGTAGTGATGACGCCAGATTGAAATCTGACTCCGTCTCCAACCGCTATCAGGAGCACACTATACCCATTGGTCCTGAGTCCATCTGCTACACACTAGGAAATACAATTTTCTTAGCAAGCAACAATGCTACTGCCAGAAACCCCATTCCCCCCTGCAGGGGCCAAAAGCCATCTATAATATGCAAGTACATTAACTTCCCAGACCAAGCAACTCTGCTCCCAGAACTCCGCACAAGAAGTCTGAGACCTCATCCCAAAACCCCTGAAGCTTAACACATCCAGTGAACTTGTGACACAGAGTCCCAGTGTGGGTTTTACATTTGATACATGAATCAGATTCCCAAAGTCCCATTTGACCCCTACAGCTCTGGTAATATACACACTGTGAAGCAGTCTATATTGAATCACCCACATATCCACAGCCAAATTAAATTTGTGAGCCAGCGTAAAAGCCGATCTCAATGTCCAGATCAATGAGTCCCCCAAATCCTCGCTCCATTTCATCTCTAAATGTTCCATGTGGCAGGTAGGCAAGAGTTATTTTAAATGAGACCCAGACTGAAATTTTATTAAACTTGGGTCCAGTATGAAAAAACAAAACAAAACACAAAAAACCAAAACAAAAAAAGCTTTCCTCCTCATCCATAAGAATAATCCTAGACAATTCTCCAGGACAAACACTCACCCCATAGTGACGGGCCTGCGAAAATGCCAAAAAATGACTATTTGGTAACTGCCATTCCTCCTGTAGCTGCGGAAAAGATAGTGGATCGGGATGCCTCCTGTTGGCTAAGGACACCAAACTTCTTACCTCCTTGCTGGCCCAGACATGAAACATGGCACACTGGGTCCAGGCAAAAAAGCCGGAGTCCCCAGCAAGGTAAGAAAATGCGACACGAGCATCCCAACCCAGAAGGCTGCGCCACCACCTCCACGCCTTCCGAGCAGCTGTCAGCCAGAAGGCAACAACCCCAGAGGAATTAAGAGCACTTTGTTGTGCATGAACCAAGTTGACTGGCAAATAAGGATAGGTCCAAGCATCCAACAACCCCTCCACATCAAAAGTTTGCTTGCCCGATACCCACTCCTGCAATAGGCAAAGACAAGCCGCGCTGAAAACTCGCAGATGCATCAGCTCTATCCCACCCTTTTTCTTATCCAGTCTCAGCACATCATAACGGATCCGCACCCTTCTATTATTCCAAACAAACGAGCCCCATTATCAATCCACAATGGCAGCATTTGCAAGGGGTACAGCACCTTGGGGAGAACTACCATATTAACCAGAGCACTCCTCCCCAGCAATGGCAAAGGCAGAGAAGGGATTTATTGTGTCAAAATTAAGATGGCACAAATCCTCCACAGTACGAGCTAGATAAATCCCCAGGTACCGAAACTGGTCCCTGGCCCACCCATCTATCCATCAAAGCAGTATGCAAGGGAAAAGCCTCAGATTTATCATAGTTAATCCGCAACCCAGAAAAACGCCCCAAATCTGTAACAGTACTAATAATCTCCTGAAGACAAAACTGCGGATTACCAATGAAAAGCAATAGATCATCTGCAAACATGCTAAGTTTTATTTTTTTGGGCTTGACCCGAATCCCTTGAAAAGAGGGCAAACCACGAAGCTTGACTGCCAACGGTTCTAATCCCAACACAAAAAGCAGGGGAGATAAGGGACAACCCTGTCTGGTTCCCCGACCCAGCTCAAACATTCCCGACAAAAATCTGTTGACCAGTATCTGTGCAAGTGGTCGATGATATAAAAGGCTAACCCATCTTTAAAAAAAAAAAAAAATAGAGGGTCCTATATTGAATTCCTCTAGCACCCACTCAACACAATCAAATGCTTTTTCAGCATCTAGACTGGCCAACAGTCCATCCCCATTCCCAGCTTGAGCTATGAGAATAGCCATGTAAGCCTTCAAAACATTCATATTTGCTAGCCTCCCCCTAACAAAGCTAGTTTGGTCAAGGGAAACCACACTCCCTATCACCTCATTTAACTGAGAGGCCAAAACAGCCACCAGGATTTTTAAATCCTGGATCAGAAGAGAAGTAAGCCTATAAGACTGCAGTAAAAAGGGGTCCTTGCCAAGTTTAAGCAATAGAGTGATAGTCGCTAAATTATGGCCCTGCTCAAACTCCCCCTTCTCTTGCTCCACACGGAACATATTTTTAAATGGGGTGAGACAAAAATCCCCCAATACTTTGTGGAACAAGGGGAAGCCCATCCAGCCCTGGCGCGTTCATTAGCTTCAAACAGGCGATTGTGCATCGTATCTACCCCTCAGATACGGTGGCTGTTTCAACCAAGGCAGCACTAATCCTTGGAAAAAGGATTCCTCACCAGCTTCATAATTGGGCCCGGCCTCATATAACTTTTTATAAAATGTTTCAAAAACCTGGAGGACACGCAGTGTGAAAAAAAAAAAAAAAGATTGTGATCATAATATATGCAGGACACAATACCTTTAGCATGGGAGCCTGATTTTACCAAATGGGCCAACAAGCTGCCAGATTTATTGCCCCATTTATAAAATACAGCAAATTTTTCTTAGGCCTCGCCTCTAAAATAGTGTTAAGCTCTCGTTTGGCAGGAAATGACTTCTCCTTTGATAGCTGTGACAGCTCTTGAACATATAAATGCTACAGCTCTATAGTCCTTTTAGTCAATTCCAATATCCTGGTGAAAGATAAGAGTTGTAAAGTGCATAAAAGTTTGCTCCTAAGGGGGCGTGGCATGCAGTTGTACTGAGCCTTTGTCTTAGCTGCATCTTGCTGGCAATAAAAGTCTATCTTTACGGATCAGTTGTCTGGACCTCCTTACTGACTAAAAAGAGACGGTTACATTTGGCGAGCCAGCCAGGAGGTACCGGGGACGCTATTTTAGCCCCCCAGTTGGTCCGGTAGTTTGGTGGCGGAGCGATCCCCCAGACTTACCTGGTGAGTGGCCACCGCTGAGTTCAGTGATCAGGTTTCTGAGGGGACCGTTCCACAGAAATTCTTCTGAGACCTCTGGGCTGGTGATCCGGGAAGAAGGCTTTCGTGACGATCGGAAGACCCCTGCAGGCGAGTATTGTGGGAATAGTGGAAGGAGTAAAAGAGTAGATAAGGAAATAACCGGTCCATCCCCGGCGGACCGAGGGGGCCTTGATCACACCCCCGCGCAGTGTTTTAGTAGGAATTCTGTTCCGAAGACCACGCGCATAAGAAGAAAATTATAAGTGAAATATATAATAGCGGGAACAGGTTTCTTGTTGTGTGAAAGAGAGTGAATGGCCTCGCAGTTCTAGGCCGGGCTGACCGCGTCCTAGTCGGGGCGATTGTGACCCTTTTGTGTCTGACGGATACGGACCCCTTACCTATCCGTCTTCCCTTCCCTCCTTTGTCTGTGATTCTATCCTAATGGGAGGGGGCTATTCAACTCCACTAAAAGTCATGACGAAGCACTATAGTGAAGTGTTCAACAGACGAAAATGTACAAAACCCGGAATGATTCAGCGTTGTACCCATAGGTGGCCCAGTTTGTGTGTAAATTGGCCTCCGGCAGGAACTTTCAATTTCCAAACGGCCACAAGGGTCCTGAATATAGCCCTGAAACAGGGGGATGCGGGTTGCCCTGAGGATATACCGTATATAACTGCTTGGCTCGCAGTCATTGAGAATCCTCCGTCATGGGCAAAGAAGTTAGTGGAGGGAGCCGCCCTCGTGATGGTAGCTCAAGTGCACAAAATGGGTGACCGGAAGTCCCCAAACCGGAAGAGAAAGGGACAGGCGGCCATATTGGGAAGCAAAGAGCAGGCGTCATCTGCGGAGGCCATATTTGTAGTGCAAGGAAATTCACAGACTCAAGAAAAAAAAATTAAACCCCTGCCGCCCGCAGCACTGTCCGATGCAGAACATCTGTGACACCAATAGGGTCCACCCATCTCAAACCCGTGAAGAAACCAACCACCTGGCTGCATCTTAGGGCCCACCTTGACTGTTACAAGTATTAATTCTTGTCTGTCGTTTCAGTTACTTCCCAGGTGTGAGTGATACTTCCGCCTTCAGCCGAAGTATCAAAGGGGGGAATGAAGGAGTTCAATTTCGTGAACCTCTGAAGACTGAACAACTGAAAAGTCTCTCGTCTAACCATGCCAGCAGTGAAACGCACAGCCATTTTTAATGTACTAATATTTGCAACGCAAACGGCACGTAATGCGTAGTGACGCAGTTACGCACTAACATTTAGTGTAACGTGACTCCATTTTGGAATAATAATTTGTATTGTATTAATACGAACGCCGCTGTAAAATGTCTAACACGTCAATTAAATGACGAAACAATAGTCTGATCATAAGCTACACCTACTAGAGGACCACGCTAGCTAATGCTTGTTCAGCAGTTTGTAAATTGTTTGTTCAGCAAAACCAGAACGCATGTGTGAAAGATAAGAGTTGTAAAGTGCATAAAAGTTTGCTCCTAAGGGGGCGTGGCATGCAGTTGTACTGAGCCTTTGTCTTAGCTGCATCTTGCTGGCAATAAAAGTCTATCTTTACGGATCAGTTGTCTGGACCTCCTTACTGACTAAAAAGAGACGGTTACACTGGCATTTCTCTCTTTTTTTTTTTTACCCCAGCTAACTAGGCAATAATCTTTCCACTCACAACCGCTTTAGCTGTATTCCAAAAAACTAAGGAATCAGTTATCAGGAAGCAAATTAAACATAATCTTTCCATTTATTATGTAAATAGGCCCCAAAGCCTTTATCGTGATATAGATGTGGGGGCCATGAGTAACATCTGTCAATGCCACCACAGTATGAACAGAAAATGGGACATCTCGAATAGAGCTAGAAAGAAGCTTACTAAAGAGTATTTCAGAGACTAAGATAAAAGCAATACGAGAATATTTCTTTCTTTTTCTGTATAACATAATGCACGTGAGTGCAGCTCCTGACACAAACCCCACCCAAATGTCCACCTCGTTCTTTCTGGGAGTCTGAGCCTGTTTGCAATCCAAGAGTGGGTTGTCTGTCAAATTAAATCCCGCCCCCCCCCCAATGATAGCGTAGCTGTCCCAAGCAACCAGCTTCCCCACCAGATTTATGAAGAACCCATGAGAATATTGATTGGGGACAGAGATGTTGGCCAAGATAACTTTCCAGCCCTGCAGCTACCCTACAACGATGACAAACCTGCCATTAGGGTCCATGAGGACATTTTCTCTCTTTTTTTTTTTTTTTTTTTTTAGGATCACAACTCCCCTCTTCCTAACAGTAAATGAGAAGAAAGTGGCAACTTCTGGTGCTCCCCATCTTCCAAATGAGTTTCCTGAAGAAAGGTAACCGTTTATGGTAATCATAACTCAGAGACTTAGCAATCCCCTATACTCAATAGTACATCAAATACAAAAATAGGGGAAACTGTAGTATTTCAATACACCTATTGTATTAAGCATCCCATGATTTAATTCACATACATTGCTTTATTCAAACTTTTACACATATATCAAATCTTTTGCTTTTTACAATATTTTTTTAAAATATATCAAATATGGACACGTAGCAAGGACCTGCTCTCCAGGTGATGTATTGTCCTCTCACACTGAGGACAAGTCTTCCAGGGCTACTGCCCAGGAGGGAAGGGTTAGGTCGGCCATCATAGTTGGTGATTCGATTATTAGGAATGTAGATAGCTGGGTGGCGGGTGGGTGTGAGGACCGCCTGGTAACTTGCCTGCCTGGTGCGAAGGTGGCGGACCTCACGCGTCACCTAGATAGGATTTTAGACAGTGCTGGGGAGGAGCCGGCTGTCGTGGTACATGTGGGCACCAACGACATAGGAAAATGTGGGAGGGAGGTTCTGGAAGCCAAATTTAGGCTCTTAGGTAGAAAGCTTAAATCCAAACCTCCAGGGTACCATTCTCTGAAATGCTCCCTGTTCCATGCGCAGGTCCCCAGAGGCAGAGAGAGCTCCGGAGTCTCAATGCGTGCATGAGACGATGGTGCAGGGAAGAGGGTTTCAACTTTTTAAGGAACTGGGAAACTTTTGGGGAAAGGGGAGACTTTTCCGAAAGGATGGGCTCCACCTTAACCAGGGTGGAACCAAGCTGCTGGCACTAACTTTTAAACTAGAACAAGGGGGAAAGCCGACAGTCACTCAGCAGTGCATTGTTCGGAGAAATGTAACCTTGAAAGATACTAATGAAACAGAAGAGTTAGGGAATCCCAGAGAGGTTCCATTAAAAGCAAACGTAGTCCATGTGCCTATATGTAAAAAATCACCGAAGCTAATGATTTCCAAATTATCCCTAACAACTGAAAAGCAGGTTGTTAATACAAACAAAAAACACACTTTGAAATGTCTGTATGCCAATGCCAGAGGTCTAAGAGGTAAGGATGGGAGAGTTAGAGTGTATAGCAGCAAATGATGAGATTGACAAAATTGGCATCACAGAGACTTGGTGGAAGGAGGATAACCAATGGGACAGTGCTATATCAGGGTACAAATTATATCGCAATGATAGGGAGGATCAACCAGGTGGGGGTGTGGCACTTTATGTCCGGGAGGGTATAGAGTCCAACAGGATAAAGATCATACAAGAGAGTAAATGCTCAGTAGAATCTATATGGGTAGAAATCCCATGTGTGTTGGGTAAGAGTATAGTGATAGGCGTATACTACCGTCCACCTGGACAAAATGGTCAGACAGATGATGAAATGCTAAGAGAAATCAGGGAAGAAAACCAATTTGGCAGTGCAATAATAATGGGAGATTTCAATTACCCCAATATTGACTGGATAAATGTAACATCAGGACTTGCTAGAGACATAAAGTTCCTGGATGTAATAAATGACTGCTTCATGGAGCAATTGGTTCAGGAACCAATGAGAGAGGGAGCTATTTTAGATTTAATTCTTAGTGGAACGCAGGATTTGGTGAGAGAGGTAACAGTGGTGGGGCCACTAGACAACAGTGATCATAACATGATCAAATTTAAACTAATAACTGGAAGGGGAACAATAAGTAAATCTGCAGCTCTAACACTAAACTTTCAAAAGGGAAACTTTGAAAAAATGAGGAAAATAGTCAGAAAAAAACTGAGAGGTGCAGCTGCAAAGGTTAAAAGTGTTCAACAAGCTTGGACATTGTTTAAAAATACAATCCTAGAGGCGCAGTCCATATGTATTCCGTGCATTAAGAAAAGTGGAAGGAAGGCAAAACTATTACCGTCATGGTTAAAAGGTGAGGTGAAAACTAAAAAGTCATGGGATAGGGGGCGATGTCCTTTCGTGGATTACAAACTGGTTAAAAGACAGGAAACAGAGAGTAGGATTAAATGGGCAATTTTCTCAGTGGAAAAGCGTAAACAGTGGACAGTGGAGTGCCTCAGGGATCTGTACTTGGACAGGTGCTTTTCAATCTACCTTATAAATGGGCCATGACCGACGGCCCGCACATGCGCAGTAGAGCGCAGCTCTACTGCGCATGTGCGGGCAAGGACGTCGGTCTTAGCCAGCGTAAAAAAAAAAAAAAACATGGTGGCGTCGGGCGGCAGCGGCGATGGCGGTGGCGGGTGGCAGCGGCAGCGGCGAACGACGACGAGGAGCAGCGGCGGCCAGTAGCGAGGGAGGGAGGAGGGAGAGAGAGAGAGAGGGAGGGAGGGAGGGACTGAGTGGGAGGGAGGGACTGAGGGACTGAGTGGGAGGGAGGGAGGGATTGAGTGAGAGGGAGGGAGGGATTGAGTGAGAGGGAGGGACTGAGTGAGAGGGAGGGAGGGACTGAGTGAGAGGGAGGGAGGGATTGAGTGAGGGGGAGGGACTGAGTGAGGGGAGAGGGAGAATGAGGGAGAGGTGAGAGTCAGGGATGTGAGTAAGTGGAAGGGTAAGAAGTTGTGGAGCAGAGAAAAGGAGTGGAGGAGGGCTGAGGGGAGAGGGGATGGGATTGAGACAGGGTGGGGAGTGACTGAGGGAAGGGGAGAGAGGTGGGAGTGACTGAGGGAAGGGGAGGGAGGTGAGAGTGAGGGGAAGGAGGCAGTGGGAGACAGAGAGTGAGTAAGACTGAGGGGTGGGAAGGGGGTGAGTGACTGAGGGGAAGGGGGAATGAGGGAGAAAAAGTGTAGGAGGGTGCTGTGTTCGAAAATGGACCGAAAACAAAAATGTAATGTAGCCCGTTGTGACGGGCTTAACGGCTTGTAGATATATATAAATGATCTGGAAAGGAATACGACGAGTGAGGTCATCAAATTTGCGGATGATACAAAATTATTCAGAGTAGTTAAATCACAAGCAGACTGTGATACATTGCAGGAGGACCTTGCAAGACTGGAAGATTGGGCATCCAAATGGCAGATGAAATTTAATGTGGACAAGTGCAAGGTGTTGCACATAGGGAAAAATAACCCTTGCTGTAGTTACACAATGTTAAGTTCCATATTAGGAGCTACCACCCAGGAAAGAGATCTAGGCATCATAGTGGATAATACTTTAAAATTGTCGGCTCAGTGTGCTGCGGCAGTCAAAAAAGCAAACAGAATGTTAGGAATTATTAGGAAGGGAATGGTTAATAGAACGGAAAATGTCATAATGCCTCTGTATCGCTCCATGGTGAGACCGCACCTTGAATACTGTGTACAATTCTGGTCACCGCATCTCAAAGAAGATATAGTTGCGATGGAGAAGGTATAGAGAAGGGCAACCAAAATGATAAAGGGGATGGAACAGCTTCCCTATGAGGAAAGGCAGAAGAGGTTAGGACTGTTCAGCTTGGAGAAGAGACAGCTGAGGGGGGATATGATAGAGGTCTTTAAGATCATGAGAGGTCTTGAACGAGTAGATGTGACTCGGTTATTTTCACTTTCGGATAATAGAAGGACTAGGGGGCATTCCATGAAGTTAGCAAGTAGCACATTTAAGACTAATCAGAGAAAATTCTTTTTTCACTCAACGCACAATAAAGCTCTGGAATTTGTTGCCAGAGGATGTGGTTAGTGCAGTTAGTGTAGCTGGGTTCAAAAAAGGCTTGGATACGCTCTTGAAGAAGTCCATTAATGGCTATTAATTAAGTTTACTTAGGGAATAGCCACTGCTATTAATTGCATCAGTAGCATGGGATCTTCTTAGTGTTTGGGTAATTGCCAGGTTCTTATGGTCTGGTTTGGCCTCTGTTGGAAACAGGATGCTGGGCTTGATGGACCCTTGGTCTGACTCAGCATGGCAATTTCTTATGTTCTTATACATGATATTACTACATTAAATACTCCACTTAATATTCGTGTTCATTAACACACCCCCTAAAACAATACACACATACTCATTACTCATACGAAGGACAATAATTAAAATTAGCTCCCTTTATCCCATTGATCTTACAAATGATTTTCTACTGGTATTTCTCCTATAATCCCTTCAAGGACTCTTTTTTCGCCCCTAGGGGCTTCCTCAGGGGATTTAATCTTCTCTTCATTTATTTTTCCCCATAACCAGCATCAATATCTTCAACAGTCTCAGCTGTTATATTTCCATTTCTTATTCACATATGTCCAACAGTGTCCTTCACCTACAGTACACAAAAACACACTTATTACCAATTATATAACACGTCTTATATTCATACTAATGTCCAATTGTTTAAATCGCCACTTACTAGCATCTCCTCACATCAATATCCCCGTTCTTCTCAATTCTCAACCACCGTATATTACTCCAATTCTACAACAATAATATAATCTTTGTCAAAGGACCTCAATACCCTATTTATCACACATTCATGTTGTCAATGCGTATAATTCAAGCCTACCACAATTCTCTTGAAAAATGGCGGTTACACCATACTAGCATTCCTCCAACGCCTTAAACTGGTTCCAAATTTGTTTCTTATTTTATTTATTTGTTTGTTTACCGTTGTTTGGTATTTGCCTTCACAACGGTTTACAAAGATAAAAATAAACATGAGAAAATTGCAATCTGTAAAACAATAAAAATAAGACACTAATACAAAAATTGTTTATACATCAAACAATAAAAATAAAAAGATTAATGATAGATATATAAAAACATAAAAATACAATAAAATAATCTAATCTGAGTTAATTATAACTACAAAGATTCAAGCCTTCATGACTCATAAAAGAACTAAAACCTTAATAGAAACTAAAAATAGACCTAAATGAATCTAGTAAAATAATCCTAGCCGGTTACATAAAATAATGTAGTGAGTATGGAAATGCAGTTTAGCCTATGACATTTCTCTATGCTTGCTCGAACAACCATGTTTTGAGGAGTTTTCTAAATAGCTTAAAATTGCTCTGCAGCCTTAAATTTTCTGGTAATGCATTCCACAGACCTGGTCCCAACAAGGAAATCGCTCTCTCCCTTACTGTAGTAAGTCGAGCAGATGTGAATGAGGGTGTAGATAAAAAGGCCTTATTTGCCGATCTCAGATTACGCTGTGGAGTATGTATTCGGATTACTGCATTTAGCCATTCGACTTCCCTGCCATATATTGTCTTGTGCAAGATGGAAAGTACTTTGAACTCGACCCGTTTATCAGTGGGTAACCAGTGGAGTGCTTTTAAGACAGGGGTGATGTGTTCCATTTTTTTATGACCAGTTAAAATTCTAGCAGCTGCGTTCTGGAGGATTTAAAGCGGTCGTATCATTGATTTGGGTAGACCTAATAGCAACGAATTACAATAATCAAAGCCTGTAAAAATCAAAGATTGTAGTATGGTTCTAAAGTCAGATTGATTTAGAAGTGGTTTTAAGCGTTTAAGTATTAATAGTTTGCTAAATCCTTCTTTTATCTTCATGGATATGTGTTTTTTAAAATTCAATTCTGGATCAATCCATATACCAAGATCCTTCACTTTGTCACCTAACTTAATAACTGAATTGTCGATTTGCATAGTATTAGGATTGTTTGAGATTTTTCTTTCAAGCTATTTAGAAAACTCCTCAAAACATGGTTGTTCGAGCAAGCATAGAGAGATGGCATAGGCTAAACTGCATTTCCATACTCACTACATTATTTTATGTAACAGGCTAGGATTATTTTACTAGATTCATTTAGGTCTATTTTTAGTTTCTATTAAGGTTTTAGTTCTTTTATGAGTCATGAAGGCTTGAATCTTTGTATTTATAATTAACTCAGATTAGATTATTTTATTGTATTTTTATGTTTTTATATTTATTTATTTAACATTTTTATATACCGACGTTCTGGTAATGTTACCAATCACTTCGGTTTACATAGAACTTAGAAATGACTTAACACGAATGTCTTACAGAGAACAGGGAAACTATGGAACTTGGACAACATTGAATTGAATAAATAATAACTTATACAATATACAATATATACAATTTTAACTAGCAGAATTCCTATAAATTAGGTATATAAATTATATATATAAATTATATTATAAATTAGGCATATATAAATTATATATCTATCATTAATCTTTTTATTTTTATTGATTGTTTGATGTATAAATAATTTTTGTATTAGTGTCTTATTTTTATTGTTTTAGAGATTGCAATTTTCTCATGTTTATTTTTATCTTTGTAAACCATTGTGAAGGCAAGTACCAAACAATGGTACATAAAAGTCTACAAATAAGTAAATAAATAAAATAAGAAAAGAATCTGGAACCAGTTTAAGGCATTGGAGGAATGCTAGTATGGTGAAACTGCCATTTTGCAAGAGAATTGTGGTAGGCTTGAATTATACGCGTTGACAACATGAATGTGTGATAAATAAGGTATTGAGGTCCTTTGACAAAGATTATATTATTGTTGTAGAATTGGAGTAATATACGGTGGTTGAGAATTGAGAAAATAACGGGGATATTGATGTGAGGAGATGCTAGTAAGTGGCGATTTAAACAATTGGACATTAGTATGAATATAAGACGTGTTATATAATTGGTAATAAGTGTGTTTTTGTGTACTGTAGGTGAAGGACACTGTTGGACATATGTGAATAAGGAAATGGAAATATAACAGCTGAGACTGTTGAAGATATTGATGCTGGTTATGGGGAAAAATATATGAAGAGAAGATTAAATCCCCTGAGGAAGCCCCTAGGAGCGAAAAAAAGAATCCTTGAAGGGATTATAGGAGAAATACCAGTAGAAAATCATTTGTAAGATCAATGGGATAAAGGGGGCTAATTTTAATTATTGTCCTTCGTATGAGTGATGAGTATGTGTGTATTGTTTTAGGGGGTGTGTTAATGAACACGAATATTAAGTGGCGTATTTAATGTGGTAATATTATGGATGTTACATGTGTCCATATTTGATATATTTTAAAAAAATAATGTAAAAAGCAAAAGATTTGATTCTGTGTGTAAAAGTCTGAATAAAGCAGTGTATGTGAATTAAACCATGGGATGCTTAATACAATAGGTGTATTGAAATACTACAGTGTCCCCTATTTTTGTATTTGATGATTTCCTGAAGAAAGGCCACATTAGCATTCCCCCTCCTAACTCAGTAATTTTTTTCTTTTAATAGGGAGTGCAAACCATCTACACTGATAGAACTAATAGTGACTGTGGTCACTGTCCCTTCCAAACTTTTACCAAAGCCGCTTAAATTGAGCAATTTTCAGGACAAGACCTCTCAGCTCAGGCTTCCCTCAAAAACAGCTGACCATACACACATTCACACACAGACCCCCACCCCCTGGTACCCCCCCTCCCCCCATGTCTCTGACAGAGTTATGGTTCTGCAAACTTCGCCAAAGGGCAGACGATCTCTCGAGCAGGATCCTCCCGAAGCCACTGGCGCAATGCAACTCGTTCAGATCCCAAACCAAAATTCAAACGAGTCAGCTGCAAGTCTGCGTAGCTCATAAAACAGCTCGGCGAAATACACACCTTTATGGGCATGCGTGCGGCCCTTTTAAAGTCTACCTTATCGTGTAGCTGGGTCTAACTAAGCAGACTTGGGGAAATCCACTGGGATAAGCAGCATGGAGTCTTATCTACTCTTTGGGATCCTGCCAGGAGACTCTTGGTCTCACTTATTAAAGCCACCCCTTCAGCACGTCGCAGCACCCTATCAATCAGAGTGGTAAGCTGCAGTGTCTCATCCAGGGATCGGAGGTCTGCCAGCAGCAAAACCTGAGCATTCATTATTTTTCAGAGCTCTGTAAAGCTGCAGCTACCTGTGGATGTGCTGACGGGTTCTTCAGGGTGGATGTGGCTCGTGGAGAGGTTAACCAGCGAGAGTCCTTCCAGGAGAGCAGAGTCCTGGCCAGCCTCAAACACAGATCGATATTCTACCTGCATTATCCCAGACATCACCGAGATCCCACTTCCAGCCTGCAATCACAAACAATAGCTCCCTTCAGGAAAGGTTTACAAGCCTGAGTCTTCTCCAAAGCCTTGAATAAGGGCGATATTCAGGGGTGGCCAGGCTTTCAACAACTTCTTAGCAGTAGAAAACAGCATCTGTATATTAATCTTTTGGAATTAATATGCCCAAGTATTGTATAGCATTATCTGCCCATGGCTCAGAACTCCAGGGCGATTCAGAACCCTCTTAAATTCTCTCAGTAGGGACCTTAAGGAAGTTTCTGGTCATAGCACATTAATCAATACATCGAAGCTTCCACTGCTCATGAAAATTATTGGAAAGTATTACTGAAACAATTAGCAGATTTTCTTAATACAAATAATATTCTTTATCCGTCTCATTTGGTTTTAGAAAGTTTTATAATACTGAAACTTTGCACTCAGCATTGAGATATAATTTTAAGAGGATTTGATAATGGCCAGGCTTACTTCTTAATCTATCTGCTGCATTTGATACTGTAGAGCAGGATATACTTATTCAGAGATTACGTGATATCTAGTGACACTACGCTGTCATGGTTTACTTCTTAATCTTACTCAATCTGCTGCATTTGATACTGTAGAGCAGGATATACTTATTCAGAGATTACGTGATATCTAGTGACACTACGCTGTCATGGTTTACTTCTTAATCTTACTCAATCTGCTGCATTTGATACTGTAGAGCAGGATGTACTTATTCAGAGATTACGTGATATCTAGTGACACTACGCTGTCATGGTTTACTTCTTAATCTTACTCAATCTGCTGCATTTGATACTGTAGAGCAGGATGTACTTATTCAGAGATTACGTGATATCTAGTGACACTACGCTGTCATGGTTTACTTCTTAATCTTACTCAATCTGCTGCATTTGATACTGTAGAGCAGGATATACTTATTCAGAGATTACGTGATATCTAGTGACACTACGCTGTCATGGTTTACTTCTTAATCTTACTCAATCTGCTGCATTTGATACTGTAGAGCAGGATGTACTTATTCAGAGATTAGGTGATATCTAGTGACACTACGCTGTCATGGTTTACTTCTTAATCTTACTCAATCTGCTGCATTTGATACTGTAGAGCAGGATATACTTATTCAGAGATTACGTGATATCTAGTGACACTACGCTGTCATGGTTTACTTCTTAATCTTACTCAATCTGCTGCATTTGATACTGTAGAGCAGGATATACTTATTCAGAGATTAGGTGATATCTAGTGACACTACGCTGTCATGGTTTACTTCTTAATCTTACTCAATCTGCTGCATTTGATACTGTAGAGCAGGATATACTTATTCAGAGATTACGTGATATCTAGTGACACTACGCTGCCATGGTTTACTTCTTAATCTTACTCAATCTGCTGCATTTGATACTGTAGAGCAGGATGTACTTATTCAGAGATTACGTGATATCTAGTGACACTACGCTGTCATGGTTTACTTCTTAATCTTACTCAATCTGCTGCATTTGATACTGTAGAGCAGGATGTACTTATTCAGAGATTAGGTGATATCTAGTGACACTACGCTGTCATGGTTTACTTCTTAATCTTACTCAATCTGCTGCATTTGATACTGTAGAGCAGGATATACTTATTCAGAGATTACGTGATATCTAGTGACACTACGCTGTCATGGTTTACTTATCTTACAGATTGTTTCTTCCAGGTTAAGATGGGAAAGGTAAAAATGGACTCTGGATAGCACAAGGGTCTTCACTCTCAGCTACCCTTTTTAACATGTACATGTTACCACTGTGTAAGTTATCATCAAGCTCAGGCATCGTACACTATATCAATGCAGGTGATGTACAATTCCTAGTGCCAATAGAGGACTCCATGGAGGATACACTGTAACTAATAAGAGTGTTTTACTGCAATTGGGCAACTCATCTCATGAGACTGGTTTTGAATAATAAAAAAACAGATTATTTTACTGAACAGAAAATCACTATCAAGTACAAATATTTTTAAAACAAATACGTGCCAAGCTGCTGACCTTGATATAATTATAGATAGTGATTGCAATCTGAAGAAAGAAATTAGCCACAATATAAGAGATGGCTATGGTAAATTATACAAGCTAAAATGATTGAAACCCCTTTTATGTCATGATGAATTTCAATCGATACTCCAGACTTTGATTTTTTTCGAACCTTGACTATTATAATGAGGCATTTAGCCATTATATTTTCTCATTATGA
Source organism: Rhinatrema bivittatum (assembly GCF_901001135.1). Taxonomy (NCBI): domain Eukaryota; kingdom Metazoa; phylum Chordata; class Amphibia; order Gymnophiona; family Rhinatrematidae; genus Rhinatrema; species Rhinatrema bivittatum. Next base: position 4,064,504 of record NC_042620.1, on the reverse strand, counting down.
ACTGATTTATGCAATAAACATAAAATTTTATAGTCCATTCTAAACTTAACTGGGAGCCAGTGTTAGCCCATCAGCACAGGCGTTATGTGATCAAATTTACTTCTGACAGTTAAAACTCTGGCCGTCACGTTCTGTAATAACTGTAATGTTCGTAAAGAACTAGCCGGTAGACCAAGAAAAAGCACATTACACTTGCATAGCCCACAAAGGAACCTGAGGTCGGCGAATAAAAGGTTTAAGAACATAAGAAAATGCCATACTGGGTCAGACCAAGGGTCCATCAAGCCCAGCATCCTGTTTCCGACAGAGGCCAATCCAGGCCATAAGAACCTGGCAAGTACCCAAACACTAAGTCTATTCCATGTAACCATTGCTAATGGCAGTGGCTATTCTCTAAGTGAACTTAATAGCAGGTAATGGACTTCTCCTCCAAGAACTTATCCAATCCTTTTTTAAACACAGCTATACTAACTGCACTAACCACATCCTCTGGCAACAAATTCCAGAGTTTAATTGTGCGTTGAGTAAAAAAGAATTTTCTCTGATTAGTTTTTTTCCGTGGAAGCGCAATAAGGGAATAAGTCCCTTAGCAGACAAGCAAATTTTAAAGCGTAACCTTGCCTTATCATGATTAAGACCCACTGGTCTGAGATGATTTTGGCCCAATACTCAAAAAAAAAAAAAAAAAAAAAAAGAGGTAACCGACCCCCTATGACCAGAACTGAAGAGTGAGCTGGCCCCCCTTTCAGCTTATCCTCAGGTAATTTATGACCTTTACTCTTTCCTAGATATTTGATCAGCTACCCCAAGACTTCTTCGAAGAGAACCTCTCTTTGAAGGGCATTGCTACCGAGACTTGGACAAAACAACCGCCAACAAGTTACGCAACCAAAGAAGCTGCCTGGCCGAGATCGCCAACATCATTGTTCTAGAAGAAATCCTAATGAGTTCATACAACACATCGGCTCCTTAGGCAACCACAGCTTCCAGCTGCTCCGCCTCTGATGCAGACATGGATTTGTCCGCCTGTAACTGCGGTACCCAGCGCAGTCCAGCTCGAAGCATAAAACTGCTGCACAACGCAGCACGAATGCTTAGAGCAGACACCTCAAAAATCTGCTTCAGTTGGACTTTGAGCTTCCTATCCTGCAGATCCTTCAGCGCTGCAGAACCGGCCACAGGAATGATAGTCTTCTTAGTAACTGCCGACACGGAGGCATCCACTTTTGGAACCTTCAAAAGTTCCAGCGTGTCTTCAGGCAAAGGATATAACTTATCCATCACTCCTTAAAACCAGTCTTCGAAGTATTGTTAAGGCCAAAACACGCTTTATGACGCTTACCCAGGGATACAAGAACACTTAGATTTTGTAGAAAGTATAATTTTTATTGAGCAATATAAGTATTCTTGGGAGATGCTGAATGCCCGTTTTCTGACACACTGACCACCAGCATCTCGTTGTATACATGAACTGATCCTTCTTTTATAGGTAAAATACAATACAGTGCTAGGTCAGAAATTCTTAAGTTGTGTGACCACCCGGAGTATCATTTACAAAGGTTGTCATGTCAATAGCAAGATAGAGTATTCCCTACATTACCCTGACCAGTTCTCCAAGTTGGGGCCCATTCACCATTACTGTTTAGATAATCCTTTGTTCTGTTAAAATCTTGCTGCTCAGGGCAATCATTACATCTTAGGCTGTGTTTACAGATGTCCCTGTAATGATATTCTAGCCTGAAGTTCTAACCGTTGCCTTCTGCTCTTGTGACCCTATAATTAGGCATCACAAATTGTCGCCAGCTTCAACTGCTGACCAGGTGCCTTGGAATTCCTCCAGGCCAGGCTCAGTAGGGCATTTAATGTTCACATAGCCAGAAAGGCTAAGATAGCAGAGGATTCTGAGTCAGTTGCCGTCTCCATGTTGGTCTCAAGCTCAGGCAATCATATCAGTATTCCACTCTCTGATCACCAAGTTTTTAACTGACTTATGGAAAGGGAAAGCCTTTGCTAGACCTCGTAAGCCATCCATGATCTGATTCCTCTTGCAGAACATTTATCCCTAACTCCGCAAGGACAAGGGGATCAGGAGTCCCAAATGCTCCCTGTGAAATAGACGATCCACCTTCAGATCATCTCCCTTCACAGCCAGGGCTTTCCCCCACCCCTCCTCTAGATCCTCTCTAGGGAAGGATCCACGTCAGGAGGGTCTGCTTCAGGCAGAGCTCCGTCCTTTGAATTATCAAAGGGCTCTTTTGCTGCTTGCCTGTGCAGACATCCCAAGCACTAACCCTTGTAGCTCCAGTAGTCCAAGAAGCTCTGGACCTCTTCCTGGGCTGCGGAACTATTGAAGCCCCCTGCTTGGACCCACACTGCCCTGCAGCTTTCCTGGCCAAATAAACCTTGTGCAACAGGACGAAGTCAGATGAGAAGGTTGTAGAATCATCAGAAGCCTCCTCCAGGAGGTCCATGTCCTTCCCTGACTAAGTTCCTCGGCCCCCTAGCCCTCTACGGGGCTCAGATCAACTGGGGACAACGGCAGATGGAGATCCCCCTCCCCCCCTGCAACTTCAGAAGCAGTCACGAAGGAAGACAAAATGGCTGCAATTCCCACACTAATTGGGAAGGGACCTGCTGCTTCCCCTGATGCAACCAAGGACCTACCAGGCCCACACTGCTGTCCTGACGCTGCTGCGGTCGTCCCGGAATCACCCTCTCCCCCAGAGAGGCATCAGAAACACAGGCCAGCCTGAGTTCCTGGTGCGCAATCATGTGGTATGTCTTCAGACTGCGCAGATCATGAGCACAGTCAGATGCCTGAGGAGCTCAAATTGCAAGAGCCGTTGACGCAGAGACTGCGTCAGGCTTCAGCCCTGCTCTCCCACCGAACGCTAGGGAAAGCAAATAAAGAGACTTCTATTTTTCTTTTAAAACTTTAGAAGAAAAGACAAAAATCACTTCCCTGTAACTGAAGAGTGACAGCAGGCTCTGCAAGTCCTTCTGGGGGAGAGGGAACTGGCTCCACTAGATTTGTACCCCCCCCCCCCCCGGTGGGAAAGGACCATGCAAAATAATGGCCCCTAACCCGCTGCTCGCCCACGTCAGAACCAGGAGGGTTGCCTCCACCAGGACCTACCAACCTCCTGGGAGGAAATCTTCAAGAAGTTAACAATCTCTTTTTTTTCCTTTTTAACCTAGTTTCAGACTAAAGGTTTGCACCTCTACCATCTACTGGAGACAGAGAAATAGTGAGGCACTGCAGGTGGCACATTGAGTTATGTACAGTGTCAGCAAAACTTCCTTTCTCTCTATCTGCTGGAAGGGAGGCAAAACCTGGACTGGAAACCTGGAGTCTGGACTGATCTGGGCACGTACAGGGAACAACATTGTATAGCCATAGTTTGGATAATTTTCCTTATGTGCATTACTTTGCACTTTTCCACATTAACTTTCATCTGTCATTCAGGTGCCCAGTCTCCCAGGTCCTCGCAATTTACTGCTGTCTTTAACAGCTTTGAATAACTCCTGACCCCTCATATCTGACCGCTTGTTATTCACCTTTCCAGATCATTCATGAAGAAGTTCAACAGGACAGGTCTGAAGGGGGGCGCGCCATGAAACTAAGTGGCAAATCGGATGAAGTCCTTTCTGAGGCGATAAACACACTGTCACGCTGCGGAATCTATTGCCAGGGTAAGGGACGGAGGCGACGAGCATTGCGGGATCTGAAGGAGGTTTGGATGAGCTCCTGGAGGAAAAGGCCACCGCACGTTCTTAGCCAGGAGGACTAGAAGAAAGCTGTCGCTGTCCCCGGGAGAGGGAGACGGGAATTACAGCTACTTTAATGGAGACTGCTACCTGGACCGGCCACGGTCAGAGGCACCGGAAGTCCGACCCGGAACGATGCTGTCCGCCACCTGCCCAAGGCGTTGCGAGTCTCTCCGCCCCCAGCCGTCCCCTCCCCACCACACCGGGAGCACGAGGGGGGAGGCGCCGCCGCCGCTAACCAGCTTTCTCCTTCCGGGTATGTCGTCACTTCCGCCCTTCTGCGCAACCGTCCTCCCAGGCCCAGCCTGCGCTGGGAGAAACTACAACAAACCGAAACCCCGCCCCTCAGTCCCTCCGACCTGGCTCCGCCCATCCGCAGCTCATTGGTTAGGAAAGACAGGGCGGGCCCGCCTCAATGCCTGATTGGTCAGAAAGGCTGTCGGGCGCTGAGAGTGATGGACTCCTGGTTCCGGCGCTGTTATAGGAGACCGTGTGAAAAGGTGCGAGGGCAAAAGAAGGGGGCAGGAGAGAGAGGGAGGGGCAAAAGAATGGACAGGGGACGGAGCGGGAGGGGGGAGGAGCGAGAGAACGGACAGAAGAGGTGGGATGGATAAGAGAAGGGACAGGTTAGTGGGGTGCGGGAGGTTTACAATTAAATTAATGGGGAAGGGAGCTCAGGTAAGGGAGTTTAGGATTATGTGAGTGAGGGCCTCCTGAGGGGGTGTGGGAGGTTGAGGATTAGGTGAGTGGGGGCTCAGGTGAGGTTCAGGATTAGGTGAGTGGGGGCTCAGGTGAGGTTCAGGATTAGGTGAGTGGGGGCTCAGGTAAGGAGGTTCAGGATTTGGTGAGTGGGGGGTTCAGGTGAGTGAAAGGTTCAGGATTAGGTTAGTGGGGGTTTAGTGAGGTTCAGGATTAGGTGAGTGGGGGCTCAGGTGAGGTTCAGGATTAGGTGAGTGAGGCCTCAGATAAGGGGGTTCAGGATTTGGTGAGTGGGGGCTCAGGTGAGGTTCAGGATTTGGTGAGTGGGGGCTCAGGTAAGGGGGGTTCAGGATTTGGTGAGTGGGGGCTCAGGTAAGGGGGTTCAGGATTTGGTGAGTGGGGGCTCAGGTGAGGTTCAGGATTAGGTGAGTGAGGGTGTGGGAGGTTCAGGATTTGGTGAGTGGGGGCTCAGGTGAGGTTCAGGATTAGGTGAGTGAGGGTGTGGGAGGTTCAGGATTTGGTGAGTGGGGGCTCAGGTGAGGTTCAGGATTAGGTGAGTGAGGGTGTGGGAGGTTCAGGATTTGGTGAGTGGGGGGCTCAGGTGAGGTTCAGGATTAGGTGAGTGAGGGTGTGGGAGGTTCAGGATTAGGTGAGTGGGGGCTCAGGTGAGGTTCAGGATTTGGTGAGTGGGGGCTCAGGTGAGGTTCAGGATTAGGTGAGTGAGGGTGTGGGAGGTTCAGGATTAGGTGAGTGGGGGCTCAGGTGAGGTTCAGGATTAGGTGAGTGAGGATGTGGGAGGTTCAGGATTTGGTGAGTGGGGGCTCAGGTAAGGGGGTTCAGGATTAGGTGAGTGAGGGCTCAGATAAGGGGTTTAGGATTAGGTACATTAGGGCCTCCTGAGGGGGATGGGAGGTTCAAGATTTGGTGAGGGGGTTCAGGGTTAGTTGAAGGGGGGTCTTGGGTAAGGGGGTGTGGGAAGTTCAAGATTAATTTAGGGGGACTAGGGGCAAAGGGTCTGGGAAGTTGTTTTCTAGTTAGTGGAGAGCTCAGGTAAGGGGGTGTGGGAGATTGATGAGCAGCCCAGGTCGGGAGATTTGAGAGGTTTAGGAACAGATTAATGCAGGTGTGAGATCGGGGATGTGTGGGCCTTCAGGCTGAGGGACACACAGATTAGTTTAGCAGGAGCCTACAATCAAAGGTGTAGATTAGTGGGGTGCTTGAGCCAGGGGTTGTTAAAGAACTCCCCGTGGCTGTGGGACTAGAATGATCTGATTCCAGGCCAGAAGAACAAGGAAATCAGTCCTGGTTTTCAGTGGTGACTTCAAAGCTTTCTTGGTGTTATTTTTTCTGAGGCACAGGGGCAGAACATCCAGGACTTCCTTCACTGTTCCTTCTGACCTGGAGTCAGGTGTTTGAACTATAGGTGTTTTTCATGTCAGAATGTTTCCATGGGCAGAGAACGAGAAAAGGTCATTTGTGGGAGTTCAGGGTTTTTTCGGCCCTTCCCTCTCCCTTACTGCCTGCTAGACTTTTACTTTTAGTTTTGTTTCTGATGCTTCTCTCCCATTCCTCTGTCAGCTCAGCAGAGCAGGCCAGAAAGCGAGAGCTGGATGAAGAAAGCTGGTGCATGGCCATCGCTGACAGGCTGCACCTGAATGGAGAGGGTAAGAAAGTGTTGTAATTCTGCCAGTCTCTGAGAGCGAAGCAGGCCACAGTACTAAAGTCACAGTGCTGCTTGCCTGCCTCTCTCTGTTTGCTTGCTTTCCTCAGCTCTTCTCTTTCCTGTTCTGAGTTTATTCATAGGTTTTCTTTTGTGTGGTTTAGGTCTGCATTCCAGGCAAAATCAGTAGATTTTGCACAAAATAAAATGTTTTAAAAATCCAAAACAAAGAACCCATGAGGACTTGAGCCCTTGGCTTTTAACTGAGCACCTGGAATCTATTTGGGATTTGGATTTAATTTAATTTAATTTGGGATTGGGATTTGGAACATGGATTTGGGATTAACAATGAGTTAATGCTTAGAAGCAGACTCTGACCAGGGGACTGAATCAGGGAGGACACCTCCTCAGTCTGTGCAGGGATCTAGAAGGCCAGAGATTCAGGGGAAAGGTTTGATGTGGGGTGGATGGGGTCCTGGATTTCAGTGCTAAGGAGAAAGGAGTGGTCATGCTGCATGGCTACTAACTAGCGTAGAGCCTTGGCAGTGCACACAGACCCTGCCATCCTCTACTTTGTTCCTTTGTTACTATCCCAAAAAACACTATACGATGAACCTTCCTACTTTAGGAAATCTCCCTTGCTAATCAGCCAGAAGTTTAAAGGGGTGGTTAGCAGGGGCATTTCGTCTCCCCTGCTTTGTGTTTTCCGAGTGTCGGTACTGACTGGTGCATGAGCAGTTAATTCTGGGTGAGAGTCCAGGTCCCACAGGAAAGATTTAGCCTGCAGAATGGTTGGAATAAGGCACCCAGGTGGAAATATGTCAAGATCAGGAGGTTGTAGGCCACAGCAGGATTGGAGGTTCCAGGCAGAGGAACAGTCAGGATACCCAGAAGCCAGAGGAAACTAGAGACCTCAGGAGCTCAGTTGTACCAGCAAATGCCTTGAGTCTGAGTGGGATTCAAGTTCGGGTTTCCACCTTTTCCTAGCCTTGCGCTATTGGCCATGTGCATGGTATAACCTGTCTGTTAATAGCTAACTCACTATTTATTTATTGTATTAGACATTTTATGTACTGTCGTTCCATGTATAGCTCACAACGGTTTACAAAGTGACATTCATAGTTATACTACCGCAGGGTCCTCTATTTATTTGGCTCTCCTGGCTTCTTGATCAGAGAACTGTCTCCAGGTTCAAGTCCTGGCATGTCTGACACTAATCCTCCCCATGAGTGACAGTATGATCCGATCCACACCCACCCACCCAATCCTCTCTGAACAGTCCTGTCCATTCCCAGTCCCCCCACCATCCCTTCGGAAGGAAGATTTAACATTCACGGACAGGAGGGATGTCAAAGCCCTTCTGCTGTGCGCTGAATGACCCTCCAGGAGGGCTTCAGCCCATCACATGCTAGGTGATCTGAAGCAGCAGACCCACAGAAATACTAACACCTGGTTAGAGACAGGCCTTACCAAGCTCGTGGAAAATAAAGCCTCTATGCATATTGCATTCTCTCATTTACATACGGGTAAGAGCTAACTTTGTGACTGGGCTCTGTCTTAATATGCAAATTTAGGCCTTGCTGCACAGCATGCTATTTTTCGGCCCTTTATTTAGGCATTTTATATATCGTTCCAAGAGAAGATCATGATGGTTTACAAAATCTGCAAACATGTTCATGGTCAACGGTCATACACTGTGTGTCAGCATTCACCTTCTAGTTTGATACCGCATTGTGTACATATTCTAGTTCATAATCATAAATATTCTAGCATATTACACTAGCTACTATATAATCCAGTTCATAGTCATGCCTTTTCTTGCTTGATCTAACAGTAAATAAAGGTTCCAATCCTACTAACAATGTACTTCACATCCTTCATTGCTTATTGCTCGCTTCATTCACATTATCTCTGGTACTGATGTAGTTCTCAGTGGGTTGATCTTTTACGTTGAATCGTATGCTTTCACTAAAGAGCCGTGTTTTCAGTTCACACTTGAACTGTTTCTTGCTGTTATCAGACGTATTGACTCTGGAAGTCCGTTCCGCAGCTTGGGGCCTGCTATTGTAAACATTTGGTCTCTTATTTGCGTTAGGTGTGTGTTCTGAGTGGAAGATACCATAAGCAGTCCTTTGTTTTGTGATCTTAGGGCTCTCTGTGGTGTGTAGTATTGATTTGCCACTCCTAATAAACTTGGATTAATATTGTTGATACTTGCTATTAGAGAAAGAGAACTTTATAATGAAGCCAGTGCAGCGCGATCAGCGCGGGGGTGATGTGCTCACGTTTCCCTCTTCCTGGTAAGAGTCTTGCAGAAGCATTTTGAAGTAGCTGTAGTGGTTTTGGTAGTCTCGATGGTAGGCCTAGTAAGAGAGAGTTGCGGTAGTGTAAGTTTGATAATATAAGTGTTTGTAAGACAGTGCAGAAGTCCTGTATTGTTAACAAGGGTTTCAGTCAATGTAATATTCCCAGCTTGGAGTACCCTGTTTTGATTAATTTGCTTATGTGCTTTATCATACGGGCCGATACAATAAAATCCACGGGAGAGCAGGTGAGCACCCGCTCTCCCGACGCGCATCCAGGCTACTCTCCTGGGCGCGCGATTTAGTATTCAAATGAGGGCCCACGGTAATAAGGAGGCGCTAGGGACACTCGTGCGTCCCTAGCGCCTCCTTATTGGCAGAAGCGGTGGCTCTCAGCGGGTTTGACAGCAGACGCTTAATTTTACCGGCGTTGGTTGTCGAACCCGCTGACAACCACGGGTTCTGAAAACGGACGCCGGCAGAATTGAGCGTCCGTCTTCCAACCCGCGAGCCATGGGCTGATTATTTTATTTATTTTTTTTTTTTTGGGGGGAGCCTCCGACCTGATATTAAGTCGGAGGGTATAGAGAAAAGCAGTTTTTTCTGCTTTTCTGTACACTTTCCCGGTGGCAGCCGTTAATTTCTGAGAGCAAAATGTGCGGCTTGGCTGAACATTTTACTTTCTGTATGGCGCGGGAAAAACTAATAGGCTCTTCAACATGCATTTGCATGTTGCGGGCGCTGTTAGCTTTTGGGGGGTTGGACATGGGTTTTCCTTGCGCTAATACCCCTTAGTGTATAAGGGATAATAATAGCGTGTCGAAAACGTGCGTCCAGAGCGCACCACCGCTCTGTATTGGCCTGACAGTGAAGTTCTCATCGATCCAAATTCCAAGGTCTCGTATCTGATCAGAGGGAGTAATATCAGTGATTCCTTGGTGTCTAGGGTCGGAGGTTTGATTGTCGTGTATTCTTAGGTTTTTTTACATAGGCCCTTAGTGTGTGTTTCTCTAAGGACTTTGCTACTGGCTTGTCTCCCTTCTCCCGTCCTTAGTCAGTCCCACAGGACTGGTTGCCTTGAGGGAATGTGTAATTACTTACCTGTAACTGCCCTGCTCTGATGACAGCAGGGCCATGTTGGGAAATGTTTTTATATCACTTTATTGTAACAATTATTCTAGGTTTTGCTGCACTTTCAGTGGACAGGCAGTCAGTCCAAAGTCTACAGGAATCCACCCAAACGTGCATGAAAGCTTTTTCTTGAACTCTGGTTGCATTCCCCGCAGTGAACATGGGACAGGTCACACATACTGTCCGCGTGGTTACCGAGCGCACGCTCAGCGAGGGAGCTGCCACGTGTGTTACCTGCCCTGTCCGCGTGGTTACCGAGCGCACGCTCAGCGAGGGAGCTGCCACGTGTGTTACCTGCCCTGTCCGCGTGGTTACCGAGCGCACCCTCAGCGAGGGAGCTGTACGTGTGTTACCTGCCCTGTCCACGTGGTTACCGAGCGCACCCTCAGTGAGGGAGCTGCCACCTGTATTACCTGTCCTGTCCGCGTGGTTGCTAAATTCTTCTTTTCTCACTCGGACTCTGTTTCCATGGTCTCTGATCTTCTCTTTTCTCTCACTTACTCTCCCTCTCTCCACTTTTTGAAAGTTTCCCCTATTTCCCTCCCTACCTGATTCCATCTTTTTTTTCTGAATGCGTTTGCTCCCTTCCCGTAGGTTCCCTGGGATAGGTCCCTGAGGGAAGCCTGTGTGCTCAGATGGCTGACTTTGACACAGAGTACCAGCGCCTGGAATCCTCCTACAATGACTCGCCCCCTGGAGATGAAGACTTGTTGGTTTATGTCCCTGAGGGCAGCAAATGTAAGTAATTCAATGTTCTCTTTTCAGGCCTCAGTTCCCACCCCTCCCTCTTTAATATCCTAGAAGAAAGATGGAGGGAAGGGTGGCTTGAAGTGTGTACGGGAGGAAGCCCAGAAGAGATGGTGTGGTGTGTAACTTTAATGTAGCCTGGAAGAATGGTGAAGCAAGTGATTGGGGGGAGGGGGTTAATAAGAACATAGGAAATGTTCCTGTGCTTCAGCAGGGTAAGAATGGAGGGAGGGGACATTGCTGTGCTGGTATGAGGCAGGAACTAGCTGATACCTTCTATGACCTGTTCTTCTCTCTGACCCATGCCCTTCAGATGGCTGCCTTTCCCCTACTCCATGCACCTACCAGTGCGAGTATCGGCTTACCTGACACAGCCATAAGCCTATTAAAACCAGCTTTTCCGGACTCCTCCTAAATTCCACCTCATCAACATCTGTAATGCAGCCACACCAGTTCTTTGTAAATAACTCTATATGATGTTAAATTACTACTGTTTTTTCTCTTCTCCCAGTTCGATCTTCCTTGTTCATTGTAACTTTAATTTTCCTCTGCACAGGTTCCAGTTTTATTTTATTTATTTTGCACCCCCTGTTCAACTGTAAACCAGCATGATGTGATTGTACATTGAATGCCGGTATATAAAAACCTTAAATAAAATAAATAAAATAAATTCCCTGTACGTACCAGGATCAGTCCAGGACACCTGGGTTGTGACTCCGCACCAGTAGATGGAGACAGACTAAAACTTGTGGGCGGAGCCATATATAAGCCCCTGTGCCAGTCACAGCCCCTCAGTCTTACTCTGTCTCCAGTAGATGGTGCAGGTCCGGTCACAGCCCTGCCTGCCCTGGTTCTGGTATTCCGTCAGGGTCGGTTCTTTTTTGATTTGTTAGGCCAGTTTAGGCTACGGGTTTCTATTTGGGAATATTTTTTTCTAAATTGTCCCTAGGTCCCTTCCGCCCTGCCTCCCAGGGGGGTTGTGAGGTTCTGAGGGGACCACCCCCCCCTGGTTGAGGCCGCTGCTAGGGTCGAGGACCCAGCTGGCCTAGTAGCAGCATCAGGGGTGACACCGGGGAGCCCGGTTCACTCACCCCTGCTGGATTAGGGCTCCAGGACCGTGGACAGCGACAGGCCTTTTTGTTTAAAAAAAAAAAAAAAAAAAAAAAAGGTTTGTTTTTATTTTCTGTGCCGGCTCTCTCTTGCTTCGCGTCGCCGCTCGTGGTGGGGGCGCCGCTGTCGGGGGGAGGCCGTTCGCTCAAAATTTTTTATTTTTCGTGTCTCCTGTCCCGTTTTCGCGCCTCTTCGCCGGCATGCCTCGCGGCTCGGTCTGCCGGGCCTGTGGCTCGGCGCGCGCGCGAGAGCCTGTGCGCCGCTTGCATCCCGGGCGGAGAGGGGTCGTCCGGGGCGCCTCGGGGACCTCGTTCGCGACCTGCGCGATCGCCTCCGCGCGGGGGGGGGCGCCGTAGAAAAGCCCCAAGAGCTTTTCCCGCTTAGCACGGGAGTGGCGGCCATTTTGGCCACGGGCCACGAAATGGCGCGGGAAACGACAGGGCCTTCGGCCTTGCCTCCCGCGCTTTCCCCGCAGCGGATCGCGGTCGGAGGGGGTCCCTCGGGGGACCCAGGGTCCCCAGGGAGTCCCGCTGACTTTTCTTCAGATTCGAGCTCGCTTTCGGAGGACCTTGCGCTTTTGTTGCGCAAAGTCCTGAAATACAAAAAAAGCAAGCGCGGCCGGAGTGACGCTCGCAAGGCTCCACTGCAGAAGAGGTCCAGAAGGCCTTCGGGGGTCGCGGAGGGGCCCCAGGGCGCCTTGCGGGGGAAGCGGCCTCCACGTGGCGTCCCACAGGAGGCGGACACCGATTCCTCCCCTGAGGCGGACGCTGATTCCCCTGAGGAGACCCAGAAGGGACCCGACGGACGGCTCCGCTACGTCCGGCGTAGGAAAAGGTTCACAGGCAGTGGAGGGAGACTATCCCAAAGTGGTCCGGCTATTCCGTAGGGAAGAATTACCACCTCTAATTCCAAAGCAAAACACAAAGAACCAAAACACTTGTTTTGTCTAACAAACTCTTAAGCAACCAAAAAAACAAAGTATAGAAAATTTCTTATAAAGTGCTAATATACACAGCAGTTTTGAAAATAATTTTTTACAAAATAGTATTTTTCCAAGAATATTTTTATCTTTTTTATATAATTTAAACCGCATCAGCAAGCCTGACAACGGCAGTGAACCCACTTGCCGTCCGGACTTCTCGTCATGTGCGGCATGGTGTTTACCTAAATATTGTTAAAGTGTTTCTAATAGGAGGCAATTCGTTAGATATCCTCTAAATCCTGTTTTTGAGTGAAAAAAGCATCAGCTTTTAGGTAAACACCATGCCGCACATGACGAGAAGTCCGGACGGCAAGTGGGTTCACTGCCGTTGTCAGGCTTGCTGATGCGGTTTAAATTATATAAAAAAGATAAAAATATTCTTGGAAAAATACTATTTTGTAAAAAATTATTTTCAAAACTGCTGTGTATATTAGCACTTTATAAGAAATTTTCTACACCTCTAATTCCAGCCATTCTCCAGGAACTGGGAATAGACCCCCCCTCCGGCGGTGGTTCGTCAGGAAGCGAACATGGATCCGGTCCTGTTAGGCCTCACGGGTCCGGCAGTTGCCTTTCCGTTCCATTTTTCTTCAACGGACATCATGTTCCGGGAATGGGACACCCCGGAGTTAGGTTTGAAGGTCAGCAAGGCCATGGACAAGCTTTACCCACTCCCGGAGGATGCGCTGGACCTTCTCAAGCTTCCCAAGGTGGATTCAGCGGTTTCGGCGGTAACGAAGAGATCTACTATTCCAGTTACGGGAGCGACAGCCCTTCGGGACCTTCAGGACAGGAAGCTGGAAGTACAGCTCAAGAAGATTTTTGAGGTTTCAGCGCTAGGAATTCGGGCCGCCATGTGTACGAATTTCGCTTTGAGAGCTAGCTTACGCTGGGCTCAGGTCCTCCAAGCCAATGCGGATCTTTCGGCAGACGAGGCAGCGCAAGCGGATAAGTTGGAAGCGGCAATAGCATATGGCGCAGATGCACTCCACGATCTGCTGCGCACTTCGTCTAGATCCATGGTGGCGGCTGTCTCGGCGCGCCGCCTCCTGTGGCTACGCAACTGGGCGGCGGATGGCTCTTCTAAGGCTCACCTCGGGGCTCTGCCATTCAAGGGTAAGTTACTGTTTGGCAAGGAATTAGATGATTTAATGGCTTCCGTGGGGGAAAATAGGGCTTTCTGGTTGCCCGAAGATAGATCCAGGTCGCGGTCTTCCTTTGCAGCCAGGTCCCGCTTTCGTGGGCCCAGGAAGTCGCGCCCTCAAAGGTCATCGGGGCAATCGTACAGGTCTTCCTCCTCCCGTACCCCACAGTGGCAGCAGCAGCAGTCCTTTCGTGGGAGGCGCTTTGGTAGACCAGGGGGTGCCCTGGCCATCACGGCGCCCAAATCTTCACAATGAAAGGGGGTCGGCCCTTCTCCCGCCGCAGCCTCAGCACGCCGTTCCCAACGTCGGGGCGTGGTTGCTGTCGTTTTACGAGAGATGGGCCGGAATAACGTCGGACCAGTGGATCCTCACCATGATAAGACACGGCTACGCGTTAGATTTTGCTCGCATTCCAGTGGACAAGTTCCTTGTGTCACCCTGCAAGGCTCCCGAGAAGAAGGCGGCGGTGCTAGACACCATCCGCCGCTTAGAGGACTTGGGAGCTATCTCCCCCGTTCCGGTCAGCCAACACGGCAAAGGCCGTTACTCCATTTACTTCATTGTACCAAAGAAGGACGGCACGTCCCGACCAATTCTGGATCTCAAAGGGGTGAACCGATGCCTTCGCGTTCCTCGCTTCAAAATGGAGACGATCCGGTCAGTCATCGCCGCGGTCCGGCCAGGCGAGTTCCTGGCCTCCCTGGACCTCACGGAGGCGTATCTTCACATAGGCATTCAGCCGTCGTTCCAACGCTTCCTCAGATTCTGCATTCTGGGACGGCATTACCAGTTTCGGGCGCTCCCGTTTGGGCTCGCAACGGCCCCTCGTACATTCACGAAGGTGATGGTCGTGGTGGCGGCGCAACTGCGCCGAGAAGGTCTCCTGGTCCATCCTTACCTGGACGATTGGTTGATTCGGGCGAAGTCCGAGGATCAGTGTCGGATGGCGGTGGCCAGGGTCCTCCATCTGTTGCAGTCCCTGGGATGGGTGGTCAACTTCAGCAAGAGTCATCTGACACCCACGCAGACCTTGGAATATCTGGGAGCTCTTTTCGACACGAAGCAGGGCAAGGTGTTTCTGTCGCTCGAACGGAGGGGCAAACTGCAAACTCAGGTGCAACGCTTGTTGTCTCTTTGCCAGCCGCGGGTCTGCGACTACCTTACGGTCCTAGGGTCTATGGCTTCCACGCTGGCGCTGGTTCCCTGGGCGTTCGCTCATCTGCGACCCTTACAGTCATCCTTGCTTTCCCGCTGGAAGCCGGTCTCGGAGGACTTCCATTTACCGCTTCCTCTAGCGGGACACGCGAGGTCCAGCCTGCGTTGGTGGCTGGACCCCAGTCATCTGTCCGCCGGAGTCTCTCTCCTGGTACCCAGTTGGACAGTGGTGACCACGGATGCCAGCCTCTCCGGTTGGGGAGCGGTCTGCCTAGGGAGCTCAGTTCAAGGCCTATGGTCAGTGTCGCAAGCCCAGTGGTCTATCAATCGCCTAGAGACCAGAGCGGTCCGTCTGGCCCTGCAGGCTTTTCTACCGTTGCTGCGGGGAAAGGCAGTCCGAGTGTTGTCGGACAATGCGACCACCGTGGCATACATCAACCTTCAGGGGGGGACACGAAGCCCCCAGGTGGCGGAAGAAGCTCAGCGCTTGATGGCCTGGTCGGAGCTACATCTCAGCAACCTCGCAGCGTCTCACATTGCGGGAGTCGACAACGTGCAGGCGGACTATCTCAGCCGTCATCGTCTGGATCCCGGAGAGTGGGAGCTGGGGGACGAAGCGTTTCTTCTCATTTGCGAAACGTGGGGTGTGCCCCACATGGATCTGATGGCCACGTGGCACAACGCGAAGGCCCCGCGATTTTACAGTCGACGTCGAGAGCGGGGGGCAGAAGGCGTCGATGCGTTGGTGCTTCCCTGGCCGACGGATGTGCTGCTCTACGTGTTTCCCCCGTGGCCGATGATCGGCAAGATTCTACGGCGCATAGAGTTGCATCCGGCCAACGTGATCTTGGTGGCACCGGAGTGGCCTCGCCGGCCGTGGTTCGCAGACCTCGTACAACTGGCAGTAGCGGCACCCCTTCGGTTCCAGGGAATGGCAGCCCTGCTCCATCAGGGCCCCGTCTGTTTGGAGGATGCGGATCACTTCTGTCTCGCGGCATGGCTTTTGAGAGGAATCGACTGAAGAGAAAAGGTTATTCAGATGCGGTGGTGGCCACGCTACTGCGTTCCAGGAAGCAGTCGACGTCTTTGGCTTACGTCCGTGTCTGGGTGGTCTTTGAGAACTGGTGCGTGCAGCGTGGGGTGGACCCCACTTCGGCTTCCGTCTCTGATGTTCTGGCGTTCCTCCAGGCGGGTCTGGCCAAAGGTCTGGCGTGCAGTTCCCTACGGGTCCAAGTGGCGGCGCTTGGGTGTTTGCGAGGTAAGGTCCGTGGTACGTCTCTGGCGCTTCACCCGGATATTGCTCGTTTCCTTCGGGGTGCTAAGCACCTTCGCCCCCCGTTACGTCTTCCTTGTCCGGCTTGGAACCTCAATTGGGTTCTCTCCTCTCTATGCACGGCGCCGTTTGAGCCCTTGAAACGCGCAACTCTTAAGGATCTCACTTTAAAAACGGCATTCTTGGTGGCAATTGCCTCGGCACGGCGTGTTTCCGAGTTACAGGCCCTGTCCTGTAGGGAACCTTTCTTGCGTATCTCCGATTCGGGGGTTTCCTTACGGACGGTTCCTTCCTTTCTTCCGAAAGTGGTCTCGTCGTTTCACGTGAATCAATCGGTGGAGTTGCCCGCTTTTGCGTGCGGAGAGTCCTCTGTTCCAGAAGAGAGGGAGTTACGGAAGCTTGACGTGCGGAGATCCCTTCTCCGATATCTGGAGGTCACTAATCCGTTTCGGGTCACAGATCATCTGTTTGTCCTGTTCTCTGGACCAAAGAAAGGAGCTGCAGCGTCCCGCACAACGATCGCTCGTTGGCTCAAGGAGGCCATTGGTTCGGCGTACTTGGTGCGGGGAAAACCTCTTCCCGTGGGGCTGCGGGCTCACTCGACTCGATCTCAAGCAGCGTCTTGGGCGGAAGCTTCTCAGGTGTCGCCTCAAGAGATTTGTAGGGCGGCCACCTGGAAGTCGTTGCATACTTTTATCCGGCATTACCGGTTGGATGTCCGGGCTACCGATTCCGGGGGTTTTGGAGAGAGGGTACTCCGAGCGGGACTCTCTGCTTCCCACCCTCAGTAGGTTGCTCTGGTACATCCCAGGTGTCCTGGACTGATCCTGGTACGTACAGGGAAAGGAAAATTAGTTTCTTACCTGATAATTTTCGTTCCTGTAGTACCAAGGATCAGTCCAGGATCCCGCCCGCAGTGCTGCGCTGAAGTAATGGAGAGTCCGCTCTGTGTTTTGATTTGCTCTGTTCCGCTTGTTCGTTCTCTCGGTTGGAGAGTCCGTTTCCAGAAGGGGTGTTTCTTTCCCCGTTAGTTTAGCGGTATCTAGTTTTGTTTACTTCTCTGGTTGTGTTCTACTTTGACATTCCGTAAGACTGAGGGGCTGTGACTGGCTCAGGGGCATATATGGCTCCGCCCACAAGTTTTAGTCTGTCTCCATCTACTGGTGCGGAGTCACAACCCAGGTGTCCTGGACTGATCCTTGGTACTACAGGAACGAAAATTATCAGGTAAGAAACTAATTTTCCTTTTGGTTCCCTGTACGTACCCGGATCAGTCCAGGCACCTGGGTTGTGACTCCGCACCAGCAGATGGAGACAGAGCAAGATCTGTCGGGCTTAGCCATATATAGCAACGTGCCTCACACAGCCCCTCAGTCTTACTCTGTCTCCAGCAGATGGTGCAGGTGCAGCCACAGCTTCTGGATCCCTGGGTGTCTTGTAGATAGTCAGGGTTTGTTTTGATTTTAGTGTTTAAAAAAAAAAAAAAGACAGTGAAAGGAAGGTCCCCGTCAGATGTGCCTCCCAGGGGGGTTGGAAGGTTCTGTGGGGACCATCCCCCCTGGTTGAGGCCGCTGCTAAGGGTCGAGGACCCGGCCTTTCCAGGTAGCAGCGTCGGGGGTGACACCGGGGAGCCCGGTTCTCTCACCCCCGCTGGAGCAGGAGCCTCAGGACCGGGGACAGCGGCAAGTTGAATAAAAAAAAAAAAAGAAACGTTTGTTTTTGGTGCGCCGACTCTCCGTTTCTTCGGCCGGGGGGGCTAGCTTTTAGTTTTTCGTTAGTTTTTCATTGTTTGGTTTTCACGGTCGCTCCGGCTGAGGGAAGGATGCCGAGGGGGTCGGTCTGCCGCGTGTGGGGCTTGCGACGGGATTTGCTCTGTCTGTGTCTCGGGCGGCGGGGCCGGTCCTGGCCGGCGCGATCGCCGCCGCGCGAAGGGAAGGCCGCAGAGGTGGCTGCTGAGCCGTTCCCGCTTAGCGAGGGAGTGGCGGCCATTTTGGGAACCGGCCGGGAAGTCGCGCAGGAGGCTGCTGGTGATGGCGGCATGCCTCCCGTGCTTTCGCCACAGCAGCGGCCTTCTGGGGGGGCGCCCTGCAGGGGGCTGAGTCCCCAGTTGAAGATAGCGCAGGCGAGGCGTCCTCGGGCTCGGAGGCCTCCTTTCTTCGGACTTTGTGCTTCTGCTGCATAAAGTCCTTAAGCACAAACTCTACAGGCGGAAAGCGGGGAAGAGGATGTCTGCAAGGGGATCCGACAGACAGTCCGGATCCCGGAAGAGGAAGTCCAAGGATGAGTCTCGCAGTGCTTCAGCCCCGCCTAAGGAGAAGCGCCCGTTGCGGGGTATCCCTCAGGACACGGACACCAGTTCCACGTCGCCGGACGAGGCAGACCTGTCCGGAGAGCCCTCGGGGGGGGGGGGGGGGGCTGATGGGGCGACTGGAGAGGGTCCCTCCCAGCCGGGTACCGGCAAAGGAACACCGACAGTAGATGGTGATGACCCGAAGGTGGTCCATCTGTTTAGAAGGGATGAACTGGCCCCGCTCATTCCGGCTATCCTTCAGGAGCTAGGTATGGAAGCTCCGCCGATGGTATCTCGACTGGGGGCCAAAATGGATCCGGTGCTATTGGGCCTCACTGGGCCGGCAGTGGCCTTCCCATTCCACTTCTCGGCGTCGGATATTCTTTTCCGGGAATGGGATACGCCAGAGTTGGGCCTGAAGGTGAGTAAGGCCATGGATAGGCTCTACCCGCTTCCAGAAGACTCGTTGGAGCTCCTCAGTCTGCCCAGAGTGGACGCAGCGGTGTCGGCGGTTACGAAACGGTCGACGATTCCGGTCACAGGAGCCACAGCTCTCAAAGACATACGAGATAGGAAGCTGCAGCTCCAGCTTCCTAAGATTTTTGAAGTTTTGGCATTGGGGGTCCGCGCAGCCATCTGTAGTAATTTCGCCTTGCGGGCTGGCCTGCGCTGGGCCCAAGTACTCCAAGCCAATGCGGACCTCTCCGAGGAAGAATCCACTCAGGCAGATCTTTTGGAGGCGGTGATTGCATACAGTGCGGATGCTCTCTATGACCTCCTTCGTACGTCAGCCAGATCCATGGTTTTGGCGGTTTCCACACGCCATCTCCTTTGGCTACGCAATTGGGCGGCGGATGGGTCGTCCAAGACTCACCTCGGATCGCTGCCGTTTAAAGGAAAATTGTTGTTTGGCAAACAGATGATTTGATGTTGTCGCTCGGAGAAAACAGGGCATTTAAATTGCCTGAAGACAGGTCTAGAACTCTGTCCTCTTTCCAGGGGTGAATAATGATGCAGCCGTTCTGGAGGAGACTCCGGTGACCGAACAGGATGACCCGAGAGTTTTTCGGTTATTTCGGAAGGAGGAGCTGAGGCCCATCATTCCCCTTGTCTTGGATGAGCTGGGTATCAAGGTCACTCAGGAGGATTCAGACACTAAGGGTGTTGATCTGGTTCTAGATGGCCTGCAGGATCTGCCAAAGGTTTTTCCATTGCCCAGGAATATCAGGAAGCTAGTGGATTTGAAGTGGGATTCTCTGGAAGCCGGCTTGAAGGTCAGCAGGGCTTGGCAAAATTGTATCTGCTGATGGAGGAGACCTTGGAGTAGCTGAGGCTGCCCAAGGTGATGTGGCAGTTTTGGCGGTCAAAAAGACGACCACTATCCCTGTGGTAGTCATCCGCCCTAAAGGATGGGCAAGACCGCAGGTTAGAGATCCAGTTAAGGAGAATGTTCAAGGTGTCTGCCTTGAGCCTTCAGGTGGCGATTTGTGGTAGCCTGATTTAACAGGTCTGTTTGCGCTGGGTGCAGAAGGCATAGGAGAAAGATGATTCACCAGAACCTTCTAAGCAGGTGGCTCGGCTGGAAGCTGGGAATGGCCTATGTGGCTGATGCACTATATGGCTTGGTCCGGACGGCCAGGAATATGCAGTGGTGATGAGTAGGCTGCTATGGGTGCATAACTGTTCGGTGGATGTGTGATCTAAGTCGCAGTTGTGTAATCTTCCTTTTAAGGGGAAGTTGCTGTTTGGTAAAGACCTAGAGATGTTGATGAATAGTCTGGGGGAATCCGAGGGGAATAGATTTCCAGAGGACAAGAAGGCTGTCAAGAATACATGTCTGCCACGTACCCAGTTTAGGGATATGCGGCAGAAGGATCTGGCAAGATGGCCTCAGGCGGGGGCAAAAGCAGGCCTCTGGTTGTCAGCAGTCCTTTCAGGGTTCCTGCCAGATTTCCAGGGTTGGTTCCAGTCAAGGAACCAGATGAGGTAAGACTTCACAATTAAGTCAGGCTGGTCCACTCTTTGGTCAAAGCAGTAGGAGGGAGATTGGCCCACTTTTATGAGGAGTGGACCAGGATCATGGCGGACCAGTGAGTTCTAGAGGTGATAAGAGATAGTTACACCTTAGAATTTTCCCAGCCAATACAGGACGCTTTCATGGTGTCCAATTGCGTATCCCGATCCAAACGAAAGGCGATACGGGGCACTCTTCTTAGCTTACAAGAGCTGAATGCTGTTGTGCCAGTTCCTGCTCTGGAAAGGGAGCAAAGAAGGTACTCTAGCTATTTTGTGATTCCCAAGGAAGAGGGTACATTCAGACTCATCTTGGATCTCCAGAAGTTCAACCTGGTGCTGCGGGTGCCACGTTTCAAGATGGAGATGCTGCAGATGGTCATTCCAGAGGTTCGGAAAAGAGAATTTCTGGCGTCCCTGGATCTGACTGAATTCTATCTGCATATCCTTATTCGGCTGGAGCACCAAAACGTTTTGAGGTTTATGGTGCTGGGACAGCATTTCCAGTTTCGGGCTCTTCCTTTTGGGTATAGCACCATGAACATTCACAAAGGTGATGGTGCTGGTGGTGGCAGTGTTAAGGAGGGAAGGGATTCTGGTCCACCTTTATCTGAATGACTGGCTCGTTTGAGCAAAGTCCAAAGGGGAACGTTGTCAGTTGGTGCGCCGGGTGATGGAGGTGTTAGTTGTTCGGATGGGTGATAAATTTAGCCAAGAGTCATCTGGTGTCAACCCAGTCGTTGGACTATCTGGGGGCGTGGCTCGATACCCAGGTGGGCAGGGCTTTTCTCACCTTGGAGAGAATCTCAAAGATTCAGGGTCAGATAGGGCGTTTCTTGAGGCTGCCAGTTCCCAAGGCCTGGGATTATTTACAGATGCTGGGTTCTATGGCATCTCCATTATATTTGGTGCCATGCCTGAGACCTCTCCACTGGGCGCTGTTGTCCCGTTGGAGTCTGTGGTCGGAGGATTATCAATGGCCTTTACCACTGCAGGGGGAACCCAGATCCAGTCTCTCATGGTGGCTGTCTTACCACAATTTGGAGAAGGGGTGAATCTGGAGACTCCACACTGGGTAGTGATGACCATGGATGCCAGCCTTGGTGGTTGGGGGGTGCTCTGCCTTGGACGGATGTCTCAAGGTCTGTGGCCACCTATGGAAGCAACCTGGTCTATCAATCATTTGGAAATGAGGGCAGTTTGCAAGGTGTTTATTTCCTCCCTCAGGTCTGAGGACGTATGGTGAATTTTCTCAGACAATTCAACGACAGTGGCAAATATCAGTCGGCAGGGTGGCACAAAGAGTCACACTGTGGCTCAGGAGGCCCAAGAGTTTTGTTTTTTTTGTCTGGGTGGAGTGGCATTTGGAAAGGATGGCAGATTCTCATGTGGCCAGAGTGGACAATATGCAAGTGGACTATCTCAGCAGGCAACAGCTGGACCTGGGGAAATGGGAGTTGTCGATAGAGGCCTTCGACCTGATTCGGGTTCACTGGGGCAGCCCCCCAGCTGGATCTGATGGCGTTGTGGAGCAATGCAAAGATGCCATGGTTTTTTGGTCACAGAAGAGTGGTCAGAGCCAAGGGCATAGACACTCTAGTTCTCCCATGGCCGATAGGGATACTGCTGTATGTGTCACATGTTGAGATGCATCGAGAAACAACCAGGTCGGATAGTACTTGTGGCGCTGGAGTGGCCGTGTTGACCGTGAATCTGATTCACTTCACTGTAGATGGACCCCACATGTTGGCTCATCTTCCGGGCCTATTATAACAAGGGACTATCTTCTCAGATCGGGCGGATTTCTTTTCTCTCATGGCCTGGCTTTTGAGTGGAGATGTTTAAGGTTACTCAGAGGCAGTCATTGCCACTTTTCTTTAGGCCAGGAGACTGTCCACATCTATGGCTTATTTCCGGGTGTGGAGGGTCTTTGAGTCTTGGTGAATAGAGGGAGGCCTAGACCGTTTGCACATGGAGATCTCTCATATTTTGGCCTTTTTACAACAGGGCTTGTCCAAAGGCTTAGCTTACAGTTTCCTTTTGGGTGCAAGTGGCAGCCTTGGGATGTCTCAGAGGTAAGCTACAAGGGAGGACTTTGGCGTCGCAACCGGATGTGGTATAGTATTTGAAGGGGGCCAAGCATTTACAGCTGCTGGTGTGCAGATTCGGTCTGGCGAAGAGTTTGAACTTAGTCCTTTGAGTGCTATGTGGACTTCCGTTTGAACTGCTACGGAAGATATCATCCTGAAGATGGTTTTTCTGGTGCGATTTGTTCAACCAGATGGATTTTGGAGCTATAGGCTTTGTCTTGTAGAGAGCCATTTCTGAGAAGTACAGAGGGGGGGGGGGGTCTTTGCCCGCAGTACCCTTGTTTCCACCCAAGGTTATTTCCTCGTTTCACCTTAACCAGCCAGTGGACCTTCCCATGTTTCTGAATTGGTTGTCTGAGACACCATAGTCAAGGGAGCTTCATTTATTGGATGTTTGTCGGGTACTGTTGCGATATCTGAAGATCATCAACAGTTTCCGGCTGTCTGATCATCTATTTGTATTGTTTGGTGGGCCAAAGAAGGGTGCTATTGCTCGTTGGTTGAAGGAAGCTATTTTTTCGGCCTACTTCTGCAAGGGTCGGAAGGTTCCAGAGGGATTGCAGGCGCACTCTTAATAGGGCTCAGAGAGCCTCTTGGACTGAGTGTCATTTAGGGTCATCATAGATCTGTTGGGCAGCAATGTGGTCTTCATTGCACACTTTCTCTCGGTTGAGTGTTCAATCGCCAGCAGAATCGAATTTTGGTGAGTGTTGAGAGCGGATCTTTTGCATGTCTGCCCAGTGTAAGAGCACTTTTTGAACATCCCACTTGTCTGGACTGATGCGGGGTATGAACAGGAAAGAAAAATTGGTTCTTACCTGCTAATTTTCATTCCTGAAGTACCATAGATCAGTCTAGAGATCCAGCCCCTTATTTACAAAAGACTGAAGACTGTTCAACTTGCATTGATGCCATCTGAGGAATTTCATTATGTATATATTCAGAACTTAAACAGGATTACCAAGTTTGATTGGTTCTGTGGGGTTGATGTGGGGGATCCAACTCATGATTTGACGTTCGCCCTGCGAGGACAGAGGATAGTTGCGTTTTACTTAGTTTGGCTTGGGTACAGGTCAATACTGAGGGACTGCAGGTGGCACTCTGTTATATAGCAATTACTCAAAGTTTTTATTCTTTGCCTCCATCTTCTGGTAGGGATGAAAAACCTACTTGTCTGGACTGAACTGGGGTACTGCAGGAATGAAAATTAGCAGGTAAGAACCAATTTTCCTATCTTGAAGGTTGGTGAAAATGATATGGTGTGGAAGGAGCTTGTTACATATGGGAATTTATGTTCTCACCTATTCCAAGTGGCAGAATCTCAACTGGGCAGACTGGTTGGACCAGTTTGGCTTTTATCTTCTTGCATTTACTATGTTAAGTCACAGATTATTTATCATAATAGCCAGGAATGTTATCCCAGTTTCAAAAATCTCTAAACCCTGACTGTAAGAAGGGAATCTCTAAGCTGGCCGTGTTTCTCATACATTTCTGCTTTGCAGCTGCTGCTGGTTACCATCAGAGGTAGGAAACTGGGCTGGGAAAGCACAGAGAAACAGAGGAGATTCACATAGTGATTCAGAGAGTTCAGTGGAATGAGGCGATGTCAAGGGACGGGGAAATTGGCCACATCTGCAGGAAGTCTTTCTCTTGTGTAGTTGCATTAACCTGTCTCCTATTCATTGCAGCTCAATGGCATCACATAGAAAACCTGGATCTGTTCTTCTGTCGTGTATCCTTTCTGGTGGCCACATTTGGACACGGTGCTTGCAGAGTCAGGTTCTGGGGGATGGCACTTAGGGGTTACAGAGAGATCAATATTCAGTTATCCAGATATGCTTTAATTTTCACATGTCAGAAAGGCGACTTTCCCATATATTCAGTGCCATTCTACCGGGTGAGTGATATGCAGCATATATCCAGGTAAATTCATCCAGGTGTCGTACCAACCAGACGTTATCTCAGCATTTACTGCCCTGGAATGCCTCTAGTGCTGCCTCTTTTTAGCCACTCAGTTGGGAAAATATTCAGATCTCAGATTTTGTGCAGTTAGCTCTAAAAGTTACTTGGGAAAACCTTTGAATATCAACCAAAGTTTTTGTAGTATCCGCTTAGATGAGTTACAGTCTAGGACAGAGAGGCAGGATGGTATTGTGATGCCCTGAGACACCTGTTAGATCCTCTTGGTGCCAAAGGATTTCTTGCTTGACTGATGACCTATGGTAGGGGCTCTCAACTCCAGTACTTGAGAGCCAGAACTGCTCTGGTTTTCTGAGTAACCAAGCTATGTGAATTAATTTCGTTCTGAGACCCATGCACCCTTCACAGAGAACCCCTGGTGTAGGAATCTGCTTATATAATGACACATTCTGCAATGAGGACAGGATCCAGGCTGAGAGAACTTTGTCCTTGACTGATGTTCTCAGGTATATCATCTGCACCAGAAGAATGGTTTTACCTGCATGCTGACTGGAGAGATTTTTGAGCTAATGTGAGTAAATGTGTGTGGCTGTGTGTATGATGGAGCTGGATGTAGTTCTTTTCCTGGAAATATTGTGTGACCAATGTTTAAAAAGATGGATAACTTATATGGCTAAAGTTAACCAAATAAGTTAAACCGGCTATTCAGTTTGATAAATGTTCTGCTGAAAATCCTTGAATAAAGTTATCCAGATAACTTTAAATATAGACAGCTAGCTTCAAATATCATCAGTTAGGTTTAACGTTTTGTGGGTACTTGTTGCTGTCAGAGCGATGCTGGAAGCTGCTGGGAGCCGTGTGAGAGTTCCATTAACTAGTGAACAGAGGGGTTTGGGAAGCTGATGGGGCAGCGATCAGCCCACATCACTTTACCTGTTTAGGTAATGTTTCAAGAGCTTGGTGAGGTGAAAGCTCAGCCCGGCGTGGGGAGGGAGTCAGGGAATCCTGCTGCCAAGCCTGCAAGGCTGTTTAAAAAAAACCATGAGATGGCCAGGTAACCGGCTGTTATCCGGGAGCATGTTTCTGGATAACTTTAGTTCCAGTACGTACCCAGATCAGTCCAGACTCCTGGGTTTTGCCTCTCTGCCAGCAGGTGGAGACAGAGAAAGTTTGACTGAGACTGTATGTAACCCAGTGTACACCTGCAGCCCCTCAGTATTTCTGTCTCCAGCAGATAGTGAAAAACCTGCTGTCTGGTGAAAGGAAAAAAAAAAGAAAGAGAAGAAGTGATCAGCAGAAGATTTCTTGTTTCTCCCAGGAGGTTGAGGTCCTCGTGGGGCCATCCCCCTGGTTTTGATGTGGACGAGCTTGGGGTTGGTGACCTTTTATAGTTCAGTCCTGAGGTCCATGTGGTGGACCAGATCCCTCGGACCTCATGAGACAGCGTGATAACCTGCTGGCAACTCTACATAATGAGCCCAGAAGGAGCAGGGAAGTATTATTTTATGGTGGTTTCCTGTGCTGCTTGCTAAAGTTATTTGAAAGAAAAAAAGAAGGGCGCTCTGTTTTGTTTGTGCTGTTGTGCAGGAGTGTGCCGTTGCTCGGGCGTGCGGAGCTGGTTTCTGGTGAATCGACCCGAGGCAGGGAGCGCAGGTCAGGCCTCCCGAGGCACACAGCAGTGTAAAGTGAGGCATGTGATTCGGGACCCTGTGGGTAGGGTAATGGTGCGCAACAGCATATGCCGTGCCTGTGGGAGCTCACGTTTGCACCTGAATAGTGAAGACTTGTGTTCTGGGTGTGTTTCAGGTGGGAAGGGTGCGTCAGCTGATCTGTTTCTTTGGTGTGGATAGCCAGACCGTCTTCATAGCACGGGAACAACGGCCATGTTGGATTCTGCTACGCAGCTGACTGATTTTTTGAGAGAGGCCAGGGGTTCTCCATTGCATCTGCCTGCGGCGGTGGCAGGCGTAGGGATAGACCGGGGAGATTCAGACGGAGGATTTCCCTCTGGTTCATGAAAGCTCTGATGGAGGTGATTTTCCCCAGGATCGGGACTCAGATGAGTCCCAGACCTTTCCTTTGTCTTTTTTTTTTTTTTTTATATATTTTATTAAAGATTTTAACAAATTTTATATTGCAAAAATCCAGGTAATTATTTTGGATTACAAACTAATAATGGAAGAAAATAAAAAATTACGAACGGAGTCTCGCATACTAGAGCCCGTTACGTACTCAGTCGCGTTCTACCTCAAAAGCGGGCCGTGTACTTCGGTGACATACTAGTCACAGACACCAGCCTGAGTCCACTTCCACGTCAGTGGACTTCTGGGTATTCAAAGGGTTGGTACCATGCCTACGGAACCAGTAACTTAACAAAATCCAATGCACAACATATAAAAGTCCTATGATACCAACTTTTCCTATCATCGACTTGAAGTACAATGCAAGTTCTCCTTTCAGTTGCTCCCTGGCGGTCCAGTCGACAAGGTCATTGGCTTGTAAATCCAAGCCACACCACAGACTGCAGGTAATAAGTCACTGGATAACTGTTTAAAAAAAAAAAAAAAGGGAGGCATAGACCCGGGCATCTGAAATACTTAGGCCTCCCTTCAAACCATCACGCATCTCCAGCAAACCTCGGCATATTTTATTTATTTATTTATTTATTTATTTGAGTTTTTTCTATACCGGCATTCACGGAGTTCGTATCATGTCGGTTTACATAAAACAAGGGGTGATCAATAAATTATAAACGTACATAACTATAACATGAGAGTATACATTTGCAAAATATAACAAATTATAACAAGTGCGCAGAAAAAGCAGTTACAATAAAACAAGGATGGTTCTAACTGGGAGTTGAAGAAGAGGATGATAGAAGTTTAACAAGAAGTTTAACAAGAAGGAGAACGTGCAGTGGTTGGTAAGTCTGTATCAGTTTAGTGGGTGATAATCAGTCTTGCTGTGTTTGGTGGGAGAGCATCAGTCAGGGTCCGGAAAGGCTTTCTTGAACAGCCATGTCTTAAGTCTCTTTCTGAAGGTTGGAAGACATGGTTCCTGTTGTAATTCTAAGGGGATTGAGTTCCATAATGGGGGACCTGCTGTAGAGAAGGCCCTGTCTCTCAGTGTTATATGTTGGGTGGTATTGGCGTGTGGTACCTGTAGATATTCTCTGTACGCTTCTCTGATGGGTCTGTTGGAGGAGTGTTTTTTGAGAGCTATTTGTAGATTGAGAGGAGCTAGTCCATGAATATTTTGAAGATTGTGGTGAGGGACTTATGGATTATTCTGTAGTGGATTGGCAGCCAGTGAAGGTCTTTAAGTACTGGCGTAATGTGATCTCTTCTCCTCTTGTTCGTTAGGATTCTTGCTGCCGTGTTCTGAATCATTTGGAGAGGTTTAGTATGGGATGATGGGAGGCCTAGTAGAATAGCGTTGCAGTAATCTATTTTCGCAAAGATTATTGCTTGGAGCACTGTTCTGTAATCATGGAAATAGGGGTTTTATTCTTTTTAATGTGTGTAGTTTGTGGAAGCAGTCTTTAGTTGTTTGATTAATAAATGATTTTAGGTTTAGTTGGTTGTCTATCGAAACTCCTAGATCTCTTACTTTTGAGATTTGTAAGTTGGCTGGCGGGTTCGTGGAGATTTTGCAGTTATCTGGAGAGATTAGCAGGAATTCACTTTTTGATTGGTTAAGAATTAGGTTTAAGCTGGATAGAAGGTCATTAATTTCTTGAAAACAGTTTTCCCACAATTCTAGAGTTTTGTTGATGGATTCTTTAAGGGGGATCACAATCTGGACGTCGTCGGCATAAATAAAGTGTATTAGGTTCAATTTGTTTAGAAGTTGGCAAAGCGGGAGAAGATATAAGTTGAAGAGTGTTGGTGAGAGAGAGGAACCCTGAGGAACTCCTTGTGAAGATGGGTATCTATGGGATTCTTTGTTGTTGATTTTAACTTTGAAACCTCTGTTCTCTAAGAAAGTCTTGAACCAAGTCAGCGCTGATCCTGCAATACCGATGTTCGCCAGCTGGTTTAGTAATATGGCGTGGTTTACAGTGTCGAAAGCCGCCGATAGATCTAATAGGATCAATAGGAAGGCCTGTCCTTTGTCGAGGCCCAAAGTCAGGTAGTCCGTAAGTGAAATGAGTAGTGATTCGGTACTTGAGGCTTTTCTGAAACCGAATTGAGTAGGGAATAGAATTTTGTGTTTTTCTATGTAATCCGATAGTTGCGTGTTTACTAGTTTCTCCATCGCCTTGGCAATGAAAGGAAGATTGGAAATTGGACGGTAGCTGTTAGGATCTTTGGGGTCCAGATTAGGTTTCTTGAGAAGCGGTTTGATGGATGCTAGTTTAAGGTCATCTGGATAGTAACCCTGGGTGAATGAGCAGTTTATGATGTCCGCTAGAGATTTGTTTATGGTGTCTGGGATTAGAAGTAGTAATTTAGATGGGATTTGGTCGAAGGGATGAGAAGAAGGTTTCATTTTCTTCAGAAGTGTTTGGATCTCTGCGGAGGTGGTGAGTTCAAAAGATTGTAGGGATATTTCCTTGTTGTGGAGTTCGTAAGTGCTGGCTGGGGTGCCTGTATTGGGCTTAAGATGTGTTAGAAGGTTTGTAATTTTATTACTGAAGAAGAGTGCCAGCTTATCAGCTTTTGATTGAGCTTGGTTGGATGGTATGTCCGGTGTATTAGCCTGAGTTAAATTGGAGACGAAAGTGAAAAGCGCTTTGGGGTCGAAGATAATGTCATGAATCTTATGTGCGTAGTAGTCTCTTTTTGTTTTTAATGTGGAGCTCTTGTATGAGTGGAGGGCGAGTTTGTAAGAAGAAAGTGTAGTGGGGGAAGGGGCTTTACGCCATTTACTTTCTTTCTGACGTAAATTGAGTTTGAGGTTTTTAAGTTCGTTTGTAAACCAAGGCTGCCTTTTTGATGCACCTTGTTTGACTTTTTTTGTTATCAGTGGACATAGTTTGTTTGCCACATTTTCTGTTATTGTTGACCAGGAGTTTATGGCTGAATTAGGTGTCGTGACGTCTATGAGTGAGAGATCCGTGATTAGATGATTGCTGAGATCGTCAGATGAGCATACTTTTCTGTAGAGAAATGAGTGTTGTGAGGGGTGGTTGTTGCTCATTTGGGTCGTCAAAGGTGGTGGAGATTAGTGAATAGTCTGACCAGGGAACTGGTTTGCATGTAGGGTGTGTAAAATGTCTTATACCTGAGTTCAGAAAGATAAGGTCCAGTGTGTGACCTGCCTTGTGCGTAGGTTCATTGATTATTTGTTTGAATCCCATTGCGGACATAGCGGTAAGGAATGTTTCGCAGCTGGTTGAGAGTGTGGGGTTGTCGACGTGTAAATTAAAATCTCCTAGGATTATCGTTGGAGAGTCTGGTTTAAGATAAGATGCTATGATTTCTAGGATAGGTGATGCATCTGCTTCTAGGAGGCCAGGTGGGGCGTATACTAGAAGGATTTGGAGAGTGTCTGATTTGAACAGGCCTGTTTCTAGTTTTGAGTCAGTTTTAATTGGGTGGTGTGAGAATCTAAGATCTTTTTTAGCTGCTAGGAGAATACCCCCACCCCTTTTCTTCTGTCGAGGGATGGAGAAGAAGTCATAGGTCTGAGTTGGTAGCTGATTAATTAAAGCTGTATCTGTAGATTTTAGCCACGTTTCTGTTATAGCATAGAGGTCTGGGTTCGCGTCTAGGAGAAGGTCATTTAAGATCAGTGATTTCTTGGAAAGTGATTGTGCATTAAATAGTATCAGTGAAAAAAGAGTAAATCCTAGAAGTTGGGTGATTGGAGCAATCATGATAGGGATGAGGGATTTGTAGGTGCGTTGATTGTAGAGTATGGTTGATTTTCCTGTGAGTAGCGTTCGATGATGGAAAATCGGTATTGGGAGACCTTGGCACATTGTTTGCATTGTTAGTAGTGTTGGTGTTTGTGAGTAGAAGGAGAGTTGTCTGAGTTGTTGTCTGAGTTGTTGTCTGAGTAGAAGTTGAGCTGTCTGAGTAGTAGTTTAAGTTGTGGCGTCTGGAAGTTTCGTTTCGTTAGTTTGAATGTCTAGTTGTCTGTGCTGTATTGTCTGATTCTCTGTTTGTATTGTCTGTTTGTCTGCAGACGTATGAAGAAGGATAGGATGACTGGTGGTTTGTATGGTTAATGTTTGGTGAGGCTGCACTGTGTGTGCCACATAGACGTCGAAAGGAAAGGAAGGACGCTGGTGGGTGTTTGAGGATGAACTAGTTTGATTTTGCTTACCGCTGTGAAGTTCCGCTACGTTCTTAGAGTCCACACGAAGGGGCGCACAAAGGGGCTAGCCCCTTTGTCGCGCACCTTCGGCGTGCGGCGCCGTCAGGAGCTGGATTTTGAAGCGCCGAAGGGACAGCCTGACTGGCTGTCTGCAGCGAGGAAGAAGGTCCCTGATTGGCCGGATCGTCGGTGAGGTAAGCGCTGCAGCCGAACGGAAGAGGCCCTAAGAAGAATGGAGGGAGCCTCGTGGTCGGCTGGGTGGACCCGCTGGGGTAAGAGGATTAAAGTTAGGCCTTACCCCGGTGGGTCCCTTGCGCCGATTGCGCAGGCCTGCGAACCCCTCGGGTCGGGACGTCCGGGTGGAAGAGGAGGCGGTGCCGGCAGGAGCTGGATTTTGAAACGCCGAAGGGACAGCCTGATTGGCTGTCTGCAGCGAGGAAGAAGATCCCTGATTGGCCGGATCGTCGGTGAGGTAAGCGCTGCAGCCGGACGGAAGAGGCCCTAAGAAGAACGGAGGGAGCCTCGTGGTCGGCCGGGTGGACCCGCTGGGGTAAGAGGATTAAAGTTAGGCCTTACCCCGGTGGGTCCCTTGCGCCGATTGCTCAGGCCTGCGAACCCCTCGGGTCGGGACGTCCGGGTGGAAGAGGAGGCTATCTTTTCCTCCTCCATGCCATTCCCTCAAAAAAGGGATGGAGGCACTTCTGTAATTCCATTTCTTAAATATTTGTTGTCTCTTCTAAAACTTCAGCAAATGCCTAGATGACGCAATCATGGAAGACGTCTGGTTGACAACCATAAGAGAAGAGGTACCAGACATATGGAAAGCTTTACCATATAGTTGAGAAACCTTTTTCAGCATCAGTGCACTGAACTGTTCACAAGACTTAATGAATGGAAAACAACAACCAACTTCTATATCACGAAGTTCTCAGCAATTTTAAAGACATGAAAAGAGAGAAAAAACTGATGGCATAATAAAATGTTTGTTTGAAGGCATCTCCTATGTCATTGTTCCTGGCATCAAGAAAGCAGAGTTGCTTACCTGTAACAGGTGTTCTCACAGGACAGCAGGATGAGGATCGGAAAAAAAAAAAAAAGAAAAAGCTTAAGCCTCACTCCTACTATAAGTCTCAGTCTCGCTAACCATCGAGACAACACACTACTCAACAACAGGTATCATGTCAGCATGCTACGACGACTCGTCAGCTGCTGCCGAATCCTCAACCAAAAAAAAAAAATAATTTTTTTTGCAATCATAAGGCCGCCAT
Source organism: Rhinatrema bivittatum (assembly GCF_901001135.1). Classification (NCBI taxonomy): domain Eukaryota; kingdom Metazoa; phylum Chordata; class Amphibia; order Gymnophiona; family Rhinatrematidae; genus Rhinatrema; species Rhinatrema bivittatum. The sequence goes on along the minus strand of NC_042620.1, from coordinate 4,032,686 downwards.
CACCACATCTGGGATGACGATTGCCCACTTGTCTTTCAGCCTGAAATCACATTACATCGACTTCCATTGTCGTCTTAAGACTACACTTGTCACCTAACCAGAGACATATCCTGTAAGAACTACAGGTACTACCAAAAAAAACCAGAGGGGGAATTTTTCGAAGTGACTTCTCTCAAGTCCATTCTTCCATTTCTTCATTCCCGGGGCTTGCACTGGCACTGAAAATCCTCTGTATCGCTCCATGGTGAGACTGCACCTTGAATACTGTGTACAATTCTGGTCGCCGCATCTCAAAAATGATATAATTGCGATGGAGAAGGTACAGAGAAGGGCTACCAAAATGATAAAGGGGATGGAACAGAAATAAGATAGAATTAGCCATGACACACCTGGGTTACGTTATCTGATGGTACTGAATGGATCCTTCTTTCAGCTCATTGAGCTTTTTCTGTACCAAACATGTGCAGGAATTCCCATGTGGGTGTTGCCTCGTCAGCCCCTCAGTCTTTTTTTTTTTTTCTCCAAGCTACAACACAAAAGTGTACCCTTGTCTCAGTTTTTCTTTATATTTTTCATTATTTTTTGATTTTTTTTTCTTAGAAACTGTTGCCTCACTACCTCAGCAGTCCCCAAACAGCACTTTTTAAGTGCTACCTTTCAAAAAATAAAATAAATAAATAAATAAAGTGAGGCTCCAGGAAGTCCACCCTCAGCCAACTTCAAGAACTGTGTGTGCGATAAGAAGATGTCTGTCACTGGCTATGATATTTGTTACCAGTGTTTCAAGCCTAATCATGATGCACTAATTTCTGCTACTGTGGCTGGATGTTTCTGAAGTCTCTGAGATTAAGCTTTGTAAGTCTTTAAAAAAAAGCCGCAGCCGGGGGGCGCTCTTGAGCAGCGACCAAGATGGCCGCTTAAGCCCGCAGCTCCTGCAGACCTTGCTCCTTAACGGAGAAATTTGGCCAGTTTACGGAACAATTTTGAATTCTAATAACATTCATAATCTTGCTGGATGGCGACCAATAAATCAGGGAAGATTGAAGCCGCCTTCACAGCTGCCTCCGGCTCTAAATGAGCAAAAGCAGATCCTCCATCGCCGGACAAGGCCCGCCTACGAAGGTAATGGCGTCTGCGGATTTAGTGCTCACTGAGCTTAAGCAATTGAAAGACTTAATCCAATTAAATATTGAGGCGACGACAGCCATATGGAGTGACTTACAGTCTATGACAATGAAGATGGAAGTTTTTCAAACTCGTATAGACGACGTTGAGACTCAAGTATAGTCTTTATTGATCACTACCGCGTCGATTCCTCGCCTCATGAAAGATTTTGAAAAAATGCAACAAACACTACAAGATCTCTCAAATCGCAACAGATGCAACAATATACGAATTCTGGGGATCCCGGAAGGATACGAGGGATCAGATATGCTGCAATTTTTGGCGCGTATGATTCCCGAATGCCTGCGTTTGGATTTGGCTCACATTTTGAAACAGAGAGAGCGCACAGGATCCCATCAAGGCCTCCCTCACAAGCGAAATACCCCAGGCCAATTATATTTAAAGCGTTACTCTATCCTCATGTTTTGGGTCCGTCCCGTTCCCCCCCCCCCGCAAGCAGGCACTGCTCACCTGGTTTTTGCTGCCATGCCCGACGCGGCTCGGAGCCGCCGAAGTCGGGCCCTCCCGCGTGGCTGGAGCCGCGGCCTCAGTTATCTTCGCGGCCCAGAGGCCGCCCATCTAGTCCTGGTCTTCATCGCGGCCGGAGACGCGGACTTGCCGTTTTCCTGTGGCCCAGAGGCCACCCATCAAGCCTCCTCTTCACCACGGCCGGAGCCACAGACTTCTCCGCCGTCCATCTCTTTATTACAGGCAAAATATCTCTATAATCAAGCACTTACTGCATCAGTGCGATTACATGTGTCTCATTCGCATGCTTTATATTATGCTGGAAATAATAAGTGTGGTCATTTATTAGCATCTTATCTGAAAAAAATAGTGGATAAGAAGAGAGTGGTCAAGGTTTATTCTCCATCCAATCGTCCACTGACCACTGATGCAGATATTTTGCAAGCTTTGAGACTTCTTTGATAACTTATGAGTCTGAACTAACTTCCACTGATACCACTGTCCAAAAATTATTTTCCACCATCTCTCATCCTTCTCTAACACCGGAACAAATGGCACGCTTAGATGAGCCTATATCAGCTATGGAAATCACTAAAGCCATCACCACTCTCTCTACGGGAAAGGCGCCTGGACCAGATGGGTTTACTATGGATTTCTTCCGAGCCTTTCAGAAGGAACTGCTTCCGCACCTACATGCCTATTACTTGGCAGCTCCTTTACAGCCTAATCTTTTTCTTCTTTCTCAGAAGCATGTGTAGTGGTACTGCCAAAGCCAGGCAGAGATGAGTCTCATATTGGTAACTATCGTCCAATCTCTCTCCTGAACACGGACTATAAGATTTTTACTAAAATATTGGCCACTAGATTGAGGACAATCATGACATCTCTGATCCACCCTGATCAATCAGGATTTATAAAGCACCAGTTGATTGCTAATAATACCCGTCTTTTTCTTCATATACATGAGGCCGCCCTATCACTCCATTCTCCGGCAGTAGCGGTAGCTCTAGACGCAGAAAAGGCCTTCGACCGGGTCGAATGGCCTTTTCTTTTTTCCACCTTGCGTAGCTTTGGGTTTGGGCCCACATTAATTTCCTGGATACAATTATTATATCACTTCCCTACAGCTTTCCTTTATATAAATAACCAGAGATCACCCCTCTTTTCACTGCATAGAGGCACCCGCCAGGGCTACCCTCTTTCCCCCTTATTATTTAACCTGGCTTTGGAACCACTACTTATTGCAATTAGACAGGATCCAAGCATCGAAGGAGTGACAATTGGCTCTAATATGTTTAAACTTTCTGCATATGTGGATGATGTTTTGTTATTCCTTCTTAATCCGGACTCATCTCTCCCCCGCTTGTTGGATCTGATAGCTTCCTGTTCTTCCATATCTGGATATAAAATAAATTGGAATAAGACCGAACTTCTTCCCCTTAACTATTTGGGTTCCCTGGTAGATATATCTCAGTCTCCGATCCGAAAGGTTCCCCAAGGTCTCAAATACTTAAGGATTCAATTTTCTTCTGACCCACAGGTTACTCTGAGTCATGCAGAGACCCACTTCCTACTTACCATACGTGATTTGGTGCTCAGGTGGTCCCCTTTACATTTAACATGGTGGGGACGTTTGGAAACCATCAAAATAGTTATTGCACCTAAGATTACATATATTCTTTCCATGTTACCTATAATTTTTACTACCGACTTCTACAAACATATTGATAGACTACTTTTCAAATTCCTATGGTGCAACAAAGTTCCTTGTATTAGTTTATCTAAATTGAAGAGGACAAAAATTGAGGGGGGGGGTGCGTCAGTTTTCCTGACTTTTATGCCTACCACCCAGCTTTTATATTACAGCAGGTGTATCACCATTTTGTTACTGAGAGACACCCTTGGGAACAACCCAGATGGTTAAGCATAGAAAATAGCATTCTTGCACCATAACAACCTCCTGTTTTCCTGGTATGAAATTACTCTATCAGCACGCGTCCCAACCTATATTACGCTCCTTGCACAAAGTGTTTGTAAATTTGAACTCCTTATGTCCTGCAGGTGAATGGCCCTGGAATAATTCTAACATGGTCCCTTTGTGGCGTAACCTGTTACTGAAATCTCGAAGTCACACTCTTAATTGGCCTCCCTGGTACGCAAAGGGCATCTGGTTTCTTTCCTCTGTCATTGACAATACCCAGTTGCTATCCTTTTCTGCACTCCAAATGAAATTTGACCTACCAGATAACCAATTCTATTATTGGTTACAATTATGGAGCATTCTTTCTTCCAATTTAATGTTAGTTCATTGGCAGAATAAATGCCCCTTTCTTCTCAGCATTTACCGGGAGCACGGAACAAAAGGACACTTAGCCTCCAGGATCTATAAACTTATAATAAAGTTCTCCAATCTTCCTAAACTGAATCATTTAGGTTTTGCTTGGGCCACGGACATTAATATTCCCATAACGAATCAAATATGGAAGCATTTAAGGTCCACATCTACAACCATTTCATTATCATCCAGTTTGATACAATCTTCCTTTTTAATTCTGCATAGAGCTACAAGGACTCTATGGAAATTACACAGGGCAGGCCTTCTTATGTCCCATTCCCTGTACATACCAGGATCAGTCCAGACTCCTGGGTTTTGCCCCCCCCCCCCCTCTAGCAGATGGAGACAGAAGGTTATAAACAAAAACTCCGCCTATATCTAGGCTGGTGCCACCTACAGTCTGGCAGTCTTCTTCTGTCTCCTAGCAGGTGGAGAGGGTGCAAAACCTACAGTCTATTAGGGCCTAGGTTAGGTGATTGTAAAAAAAAAAAAAAAGTTTAAAGTTCATTGTAATATGGCACAGGTAGGTGTTGTGTTTTTTCGGAGGGGAAGGACCGCAGAGGCTTGCCTGCTGGTCCCAGTCCCCGCCTCCCAGGGGACGGTAGGGTCCTGAGGGGACTATTTCCCCCTGGTAGAGGCAGCCGAGGAGTGGGGGAGCCCCACGTACCGGCTCTTACAGGACTGGGGGTGATACCGGGGGTCCCGGCTCACTTCCCCCAGCCGGCTCCGGATCCGAGGTAAAGTTCTTTTTTTTGTTGAGTTTAAAAAAAAAAAAGTTATTCTGTGTGTTTTGTTCCTGTCTGTGTGTGAACCTGTTACTGTTTTGGCTTCCTTCCTCGGGGGGGCTGGGGCTTGGCGATCCGGGGAGTTTTGTTCGGGGAAACTTACTTTTTTCTTTTTTTTTTTTTTGTTTGTTTGTTCGGGCTCTCTTCCGTCTCCGTGGCGTTCGTGATGCCCAGGCAGGCAGCCTGCAGGGCCTGCGGGTCCGCGGCGGCGGCACGGCTGTCGCGAGACAGCCTGTGCTCTGGGTGCGTGGGCGGCGGAGAGGGGGGGGTCGACAGCAGCTCCAAGGACCCGGAGGGGCAGGCAGTCGCGCGTTGAGGCCTCCTCCGCGATTTTTTCTTTTTCGGAGCGGTCGTCCTCGGTGCAGCCGGGGGCGACCGCCATTTTGTCAGCATTTTCGGTGGGAACGGTAGCCATTTTCTCAGCGCGGGCAGCTGAGATCAGCGAGGGCCGGCGCGGCACAGCAGACTTGGTGGATCCTCCACGTTTGTCCCCCCAGCAGGGCCCTACGGGGGGGGACAGGCCAGCAGGTACTATAATTACTGATGCTGATTCCCCCGGGGAAGGGGGTGATGAGGAGGGGTCTTCGGACTCCTCCTTTAATTCTCAATTTGTTTTGCTAATGCACAAGGCCTTTAAGGCCAGACGATTGGCCAGGAAAAGACCGCAGGGGACCCCTGCCTCGGAGTCTGGGGCTCCTGCGGAGAAGGTGAAGAAACCCGGCCCGGGGGAGGGGGGCCGGCTCGGGTCCGGCCTCTTCGCTCCCGGGGGACTGGGGTTTCTCAAGACTCCTCGTCGGAGGAGCTCGAGGAGCAGGAGGAGGATCTGGAGTTCCCATCCCAGCCCCCGAGGGGGGTTGAGGGGTATGGGGAGACGGGAGTTAAAGGTGCCGGCCCCCATGGAGCGGAAGGGGATGACCCGAAGGTGGTCCGGCTTTTCCATAAGGAGGAGTTAGGACCCCTCATTCCGGAAATCCTGGGGGAGCTGGGGATTCCGCTTCCCCAGGTTGAGTCTCGTCTTGGCCAGACGGATCCGGTCGTCCTGGGGCTCCGGGGTCCGTCTTCGGCATTCCCGCTACACTTTTCGGCATTGGATTTACTCTTTAAGGAGTGGGATACTCCGGATTTGGGCCTAAAGGTTGCAAAGGCCATGGATAAGTTATATCCACTGCCTGAGGACGTTCTGGAGCTCTTGCGGGTTGCCACGGATTGATTCCGCGGTAGCAGCGGTAACCAAAAAGACCACCATCCCGGTAACGGGAGGTACGGCGCTGAAGGATAATCAGGACAGGAAGTTGGAAGTTCAACTGAAGCGCATTTTTGAGGTTTTGGCGTTGGGTATCTGTGCAGCAATTTGTAGTAATTTTTCGTTGAGAGCAGGTCTTCGCTGGGCTCAGCAGCTTCTGGCTAATGAGTCCCTGTCACAGGACGAGGTAAGGCAGGCCAGTCGGTTAGAGGCAGTCATAGCCTACAGTGCCAATGCTTTTTATGATCTCCTGTGCACTTCTGCAAGGACCATGGTCTCCGTGGTAGCGGCGCGGCGACTGCTCTGGCTGCGCCATTGGGTGGCGGATGGCACCTCCAAGGCTAGATTGGGCTCCCTTCCCTTCAAGGGGAAGTTGCTGTTTGGCAAGGAACTGGAAGATTTAATTGAGTCCTTGGGGGAGAATAAGGTGCACCGTCTCCCGGAGGATAGACACCGGTACCGGGGGGTTCCGGCCTCCCGACCTCGCTTTCGCGGGGGTCGTAGACCTCAGGCGTCTCGAGGGTCAAACTCGTCGTTTCGTCACAGTGCTACTCGCCAGCAATGTATTCTCAGTCCTTTCGTGGGCGCCGTTTCGGCTGTCCGGGAGCTGGTCAATCGGCGCAGAGCAGTAAGCAAACTCAATGATGTGCGGCCGGTCCATTCCCCCGTTCCCAAAATTGGCGGAAGATTAAGCCACTTTTACGAGGAATGGACCAGAATCACATCGGATCAGTGGGTGCTAGAGGTGATAAGACAAGGCTATGCGTTAGATTTTTCTTACCACCCACCTCAGTGCTTCCTGGTGTCCCCTTGCGGGTTTTCAGAGAAGCGTCAGGCGGTAAGAGCGACCTTGGCTCGGCTGCGCGAGCTCGGGGCCGTAGTGCCGGTCCCTCCCGACGAGCTCCGGCAGGGCCGTTATTCCATTTATTTCATAGTACCCAAGAAGGAGGGAACGTTTCGTCCCATTCTCGATCTGAAGAGTGTCAACAAGTGTCTACGGGTGCCGCGTTTTCGGTTGGAAACCCTGCGGTCCGTAATCGCGTCCGTAAGGAAAGGGGAGTTTTTGGCCTCGCTAGATCTCACGGAGGCGTATCTTCACATTGCCATTCGTCAGGAGCACCAACGGTTTCTCCGGTTTGCGGTAATGGGGCAGCATTACCAGTTTCAGGCGTTGCCGTTTGGCCTGGCAACGGCTCCGCGCACATTCACCAAGATTATGGTGGTGGTGGCAGCGAGACTCCGCGAGGAGGGGCTGTTGGTGCATCCGTACTTGGACGATTGGCTGATTTGGGCCAAATCGAGAGAACTTTGTCATCTGGCGGTCCAGCGAGTTCTACATTTTTTACGCTCGCTGGGTTGGGTGGTCAATGTAGCCAAGAGCCATCTGGTTCCGTCGCAATCCCTGGAATATTTGGGAGCTGTGTTCGACACGTGTCGAGGTACGGTGACCTTAACGCAGGATCGAATATTAAAATTGCAGGGTCAGATTCACAGGTTGTTACGCAAACCAGTACCAGTAGTATGGGATTATTTACAGGTATTGGGCTCTATGAACTCCACGCTAGAGTTAGTTCCATGGGCGTTTGCGCATATGCGTCCCTTGCAGTCAGCGTTGCTATCCCGCTGGCGCCCCGTCTCGGAGGAATTTTTCCTCAGCTTGCCATTGACCCAGGACGCCAGAGACAGCTTGCCGTGGTGGCTCTGCCAGGCAAACTTGAGTCGAGGGGTTTCGTTGGAAACTCCATCGTGGACGGTGGTTACCACGGACGCCAGTCTGCTCGGTTGGGGAGCGGTCTGTCTCGGGCAGGCAGTTCAGGGAACTTGGTCGGCTCGGGAGGCGTCGTGGTCCATCAATCGGTTGGAAACTCGAGCGGTGCGGCTGGCTCTGTTGAATTTTCTCCCGCTCGTCCGCGGTCGGTCGGTCAGGATTCTGTCAGACAATGCGACCACGGTAGCTTACATCAATCGGCAGGGGGGAACCCGGAGTCAGCCGGTAGCGGCCGAAGCTCGGTCATTGATGATATGGGTGAAAGCCCACCTGAGCAGTATTGCGGCCTCACACATAGCCGGAGTAGAAAACGTCCAGGCGGATTTTCTCAGTCGCCATTGGTTGGATCCCGGAGAGTGGGAGCTCGCGGAGGAAGCATTCCGGCTCGTCTGCGATCGGTGGGGCTCACCAGCGGTAGACCTGATGGCTACTTTCAAGAATGCAAAAGCTCCACGGTTTTTTGCTCGCCGCCGGGAGACGTCGGCGGAAGGAGTAGACGTGCTGGTGGTACCGTGGCCGATGGATGTGTTACTATACGTGTTCCCTCCGTGGCCACTCATAGGAAGGGTGCTGCGTCGCAAAGAGAAGCACCCGGCGCATGTGATCATGGTCGCCCCAGAATGGCCAAGGAGGCCGTGGTTCGCAGATCTACTGAATCTAGCGGTCGAGGGGCCGCTTCGTTTTCCGTTTCTTCCGGACCTCCTGCATCAGGGGCCCGTTTGTTTCGACCTGGTTCATCGCTTTTGTCTAGCGGCATGGCTTTTGAGAGGCAGCGGTTGAGATCAAAGGGGTATGCTGAGTCGGTAGTATCTACACTTTTGCGTTCCCGTAAGAAGTCTACGTCCATGGCTTATGTGCGAGTGTGGAGACTTTTTGAGTCTTGGTGTTTGGAGCGCGGTGTAGTGCCTACCCGGGCGGCTATTCCGGACATACTGCTGTTTCTCCAGGACGGGTTGTCCAAAGGGCTTTCCTGTAGTTCCTTGAGGGTTCAAGTGGCGGCGTTAGGTTCCTTCCGTGGTCGGGTGCATGGAGCTTCGATGGCGGCGCATCCGGATGTGGTACGTTTCCTTCGGGGGGCGAAGCAGTTGCGCCCTCCGTTTCGACAGCCGTGCCCGTCTTGGAATTTGAATATTGTTCTTAAGGCGTTGTGTTCGGCACCTTTTGAACCTCTTCGCCATGCCACCCTTAAGGATTTGACGCTAAAGGTGGTATTCTTGGTGGCCATGGTCTCGGCGCGGCGGATTTCTGAGCTTCCGGCTCTGTCGTATCGGGAGCCTTTTTTGCGGATTTCGGATTCAGGAATCTCATTGCGGACGGTACCGTCTTTTTTACCCAAGGTGGTCTCATCGTTTCACGTGAATCAGACGGTAGAGCTGCCACCCTTTGGGCAGGTGCCGTCTTCGTACCCTATGGCTAAGGATCTTCGTAAGTTAGATGTGCGGCGTTATTGCTGCATTATTTGGAAGTCACTAATGCCTTCAGGGAGTCCGACCACCTATTCGTGCTCTATGGTGGTTCAAGGCGGGGTAAGGCGGCCTCCAAGACTACGATTGCTCGATGGTTGAAAGAAACCATTCGGTCGGCATACCTGTTGCAGGGGAGGTCGTTGCCTGTGGGGCTGAGAGCCCACTCTACTCGAGCCCAGGCTGCTTCCTGGGCGGAATGCCACCATATACCTACGGAGGAGATCTGTAGGGCGGCCACCTGGAAATCGGTCCACACTTTTGCCCGGCACTATCGTTTGGATGTGAAAGCGCCAGTGTCGTCGGGGTTTGGAGAAGGGGTGCTTAGAGCAGGCCTCTCCGGCTCCCACCCTAAGTAAGGTAAGCTCTGGTACATCCCAGGAGTCTGGACTGATCCTGGTACGTACAGGGAAAAGAAAATTAGGTTCTTACCTTCTACTAATTTTCGTTCCTGTAGTACCGAGGATCAGTCCAGAGTCCTGCCCAGTGTTCTTTTCTGCCGGGAGAGGTTGTGTGGGCTGTGTGTGCGTTAACTGAATCAGGAAGATTTTTGTTTGTTGGTTACCTCGAGTTCGGTACCCAGTTGAGTGGAGTTCATGCTTCGTTTTTTGCCATAGTTTTGTGGTATTTTGCGTGTTCTCGTGGTTATATGTTGCGGGTTATCCTGCTGCTTTGACATTAAGTAATACTGCCAGACTGTAGGTGGCACCAGCCTAGATATAGGCGGAGTTTTTGTTTATAAACTTCTGTCTCCATCTGCTAGAGGGGGGTCAAAACACAGGAGTCTGGACTGATCATCGGTACTACAGGAACGAAAATTAGCAGAAGGTAAGAACCTAATTTTCTTTTGTTGCTGGACCTGCTTCACACCCAAGGCCACCTTGCAACACATGATATTTTCTTGCCCTTTGTTCATACTTTTTTGGATGCAAATTTGGCAAACCATATCATCCATTTTTTCCATCACTCAACCTCTCACTTATGCTATGGTTTTTTTCAAGGGTGCGAACCCAACTTTGGATCTCTCCTTACCCCAACGGAAGCTATTTGACTTCCTATTCATGGTAGCATTACACAATATTATGTCAAACTGGAAACGCAATGACCTGCTCTCGTATCGTCTCTGGTGGAATTCAGTTTGTCTCTGTAGTAAATACGAAAAAACTATGGTTATTAAATATCATAGACTAGCGTTTTGGGCTCAAGTGTGGAAGCTATTGGATGACTATGCAATTGGTTCAGCAACCGACGAGAGAGGGAGCAATTTTAGATCTAATTCTCAGTGGAGCACAGGACTTGGTGAGAGAGATAACGGTGGTGGGGCCGCTTGGCAATAGTGATCATAATATGATCAAATTTGATTTAATAAGAACATAAGAAATTGCCATGCTGGGACAGACCAAGGGTTCATCAAGCCCAGCATCCTGTTTCCAACAGAGGCCAAAAACCAGGCCACAAGAACCTGGCAATTACCCAAACACTAAGAAGAACCCATGCTACTGATGCAATTAATAGCAGTGGCTATTCCCTAAGTATAATTGATTAATAGCCATTAATGGACTTCTCCTCCAAGAACTTATCCAAACCTTTTTTGAACCCAGCTACACTAACTGCACTAACTACCTTCTCTGGCAACAAATTCCAGAGCTTTATTGTGCGTTGAGTGAAAGAATTTTCTCCGATTAGTCTTAAATGTGTTACTTGCTAACTTCATGGAATGCACCCTAGTCCTTCTACTATTCGAAAGTGTAAATAACAGAGTCACATCTACTCGTTCAAGACCTTTCATGATCCAAGCTGAACAGCCCTAACCTCTTCAGCCTTTCCTCATAGGGGAGCTGTTCCATCCCCTTTATCATTTTGGTTGCCCTTCTCTGTACAGTGTGCAAATCCAAGGCTCTCGTGCTAAACTTTCAAAAGGGAAACTTTGATAAAATGAGAAAAATTGTTAGAAAAAAAACTGAAAGGAGCAGCTACAAAAGTAAAAAATGTCCAAGAGGCGTGGTCATTGTTAAAAAATATCATTCTAGAAGCACAGTCCAGATGTATTCCACACATTAAGAAAGGTGGAAAGAAGGCAAAACAATTACCGGCATGGTTAAAAGGGGAGGTGAAAAGCTATTTTAGCCAAAAGATCTTCATTCAAAAATTGGAAGAAGGATCCAACAGAAGAAAATAGGATAAAGCATAAACGTTGGCAAGTTAAATGTAAGACATTGATAAGACAGGCTAAGAGAGAATTTGAAAAGAAGTTGGCTGTAGAGGCAAAAACTCACAGTAAAAACTTTTTTAAATATATCCGAAGCAGAAAGCCTGTGAGGGAGTCAGTTGGACCGTTAGATGATAGAGGGGTTAAAGGGGCACTTAGAGAAGATAAGGCCATCGCGGAAAGATTAAATTTATTTATTTATTTATTTAAAAGTATTTATATACCGCTTTTCAAAACAAGGTATCTTGTCAAAACGGTTTACAATAAAATAAAAGTAAAAATAAATAGATGGAAGAAACTAAAAAAAATACTATAAAAATACATAAAACTGATATATACCTTATAGGTAAAAAATAAAATATTTAACAAAAATGACTATTAATGGAGCTGGGCCTGAATTCAAAAATCAGGAGGGTAGCGGTTTGGGGGAGGGGGGGATGTGAAGTAAAGGAAAAAATAAAAAATAAAGATATGGGAATTGAGCGATTACTAAGTTGTGGAGTGATGTTGAGTTGTTTGTGGAGAAGTATTGAATGCCAATTGGAAAAAATGTGTTTTTAATGATTTTTTGAATTGTTGGGGGTTGGATATTAGACGAAGAGGATTGGGTAGTGAGTTCCAGAGAAGAGGGCCTGCGACTGAGAAGGCCCTTTTCCTGGTGATGTCTAGTCTAGCCTGTCGGGGGGAAGGAGTGTCAAGTAGATTTTGGGTGAGTGATCTTAGATGTCTTACTGGTTTATAGATACGGAGTAATGAGCAAAGCCAAGTAGAAGATGGGTTATTTATTAGACCGTGAATGATAGTAAGGATTTTATATTTTATTCTGTATTTTATGGGTAACCAATGAAGAGATTGAAGGATAGGTGTAATATGATTTCGAATAGAAATACCTGATAAAATGCGAGCTGCACTGTTTTGAATAATTTGTAAGGGATGAATTGTAGAGTCGGGGAGTCCTATATAGAGAGCGTTGCAGTAATCTAAGCCAGAAAAAATTAAAGATTGGAGAATAGTTCGGAAATCTTGGTGAAAAAGAAGAGGACGGAGACGTTTAAGGAGCTGTAACTTGTAAAAGGATTTTTTTGTTATAGAAGAGATGTGTTGTTTCATTGATAGATCTGAATTTATGATGACACCTAGATTTGTAGCGAATTGTGTAATGGGAATAGGTGATCCGTTTATAGACCAGTATGGGGGTGGGCCTATAGAAGTGTCTGAAATGGATGTTAGATGAACAATTTCAGTCTTGGATGGGTTCAATTTTAGACGGTTGTGGGAAAGCCAGGAGTTGATGGTAGACAAGTAAAGAGAGACCATAGATAATGTATTAGACCAGGATGTTTTGTAGGGTACTAGGAACTGAATGTCGTCTGCATAGATTTTGAATTGTAGGTTGAGTGATGAGAGAATATGACAGAGGGGCAGGAGGTATATATTAAATAATATAGGAGACAGTGAGGAACCTTGCGGAACACCTGATGGAATTGTATAAGATTCGGAGGAATGATGATTAAAGTTAACTTGTTGGGGACGATTTGTAAGAAAGGAAGTGAACCAGTTTAAGACTGTACCTGTGATGCCAATGGATTTGAGACCGGAAATAAGTATGTGATGATCTACAGTGTCAAAGGCTGCAGAGATATCTAAGAAAACAATGATATAATCGGTGTAAGAGTCAAAAGCACGGAATAGAGTGTCAAAAGATGCTAAAAGAAGAGTTTCTGTAGAATGTCCTTTTCTAAAGCCGTGTTGGTTGATGTGGAGAATATTATTATCTGAAAGAAATTCGGTTAGTTGGCGAAGAACTGCAGATTCAATTACTTTGGCTAAAGAGGTGAGTGTAGCAATAGGTCTATAGTTGTTAAGATCTGTTACATCTTTTGTTTTCGATTTCAAGATAGGTAAAATAGAAGTCATTTTTAACTTATTTGGAAAATGTCCTGTTTCTAGGGATTGGTTAACTAAAGAACAGAGAAAAGTACTGGCATGTGGGCCAAGAGCTTTAAAGAAGGCGCCTGAACATGGATTTTCAGGAGAGTTAGATGGTTTCTGCTTGTTAATTATGGTAAGTAGGGTATCTTCAGATATGGGAAGAATTCAGACCACTGTTCAGTGATTTCTTTGCTTCGGTGTTTACTGAAGAGGATGTTGGGGAGGTACCCGTAATGGAGAAGGTTTTCATGGGTAATGATTCAGATGGACTGAATCAAATCACGGTGAACTTAGAAAATGGTGGTAGGCCTGATTGACAAACTGAAGAGTAGTAAATCACCGGGACCGGATGGTATACACCCCAGAGTTCTGAAGGAACTAAAAAATGAAATTTCAGACCTATTAGTAAACATTTGTAACTTATCATTAAAATCATCCATTGTACCTGAAGACTGGAGGATAGCAAATGTAACCCCATTATTTAAAAAGGGCTCCAGGGGCGATCCGGGAAACTACAGACTGGTTAGCCTGACTTCTGTGCCAGGAAAAATAGTGGAAAGTGTTCTAAACATCAAAATCACAGAACATATAGAAAGACATGGTTTAATGGAACAAAGTCAGCATGGCTTTACCCAGGGCAAGTCTTGCCTCACAAATCTGCTTCACTTTTTTGAAGGAGTTAAACATGTGGATAAAGGTGAACCGGTAGATATAGTATACTTGGATTTTCAGAAGGCGTTTGACAAAGTTCCTCATGAGAGGCTTCTAGGAAAAGTAAAAAGTCATGGGATAGGTGGCGATGTCCTTTCGTGGATTGCAAACTGGCTAAAAGACAGGAAACAGAGAGTAGGATTAAATGGTCAATTTTCTCAGTGGAAAGGAGTGGACAGTGGAGTGCCTCAGGGATCTGTATTGGGACCCTTACTTTTCAATATATTTATAAATGATCTGGAAAGAAATACGACGAGTGAGATAATCAAATTTGCAGATGACACAAAATTGTTCAGAGTAGTTAAATCACAAGCAGATTGTGATAAATTGCAGGAAGACCTTGTGAGACTGGAATATTGGGCATCCAAATAGCAGATGAAATTTAATGTGGATAAGTGCAAGGTGATGCATATAGGGAAAAATAACCCATGCTATAATTACAAAATGTTGGGTTCCATATTAGGTGCTACAACCCAAGAAAGAGATCTAGGTGTCATAGTGGATAACACATTGAAATCGTCGGTACAGTTTGCTGCGGCAGTCAAAAAAGCAAACAGAATGTTGGAAATTATTAGAAAGGGAATGGTGAATAAAACGGAAAATGTCATAATGCCTCTGTTTCGCTCCATGGTGAGACCGCACCTTGAATACTGTGTACAATTCTGGTCGCCGCATCTCAAAAAAGATATAATTGCGATGGAGAAGGTACAGAGAAGGGTTACCAAAATGATAAGGGGAATGGAACAACTCCCCTATGAGGAAAGACTAAAGAGGTTAGGACTTTTCAGCTTGGAGAAGAGACGACTGAGGGGGGATATGATAGAGGTGTTTAAAATCATGAGAGGTCTAGAACGGGTAGATGTGAATCGTTATTTACTCTTTCAGATAATAGAAAGACTAGGGGGCACTCCATGAAGTTAGCATGGGGCACATTTAAAACTAATCGGAGAAAGCTCTTTTTTACTCAACGCACAATTAAACTCTGGAATTTGTTGCCAGAGGATGTGGTTAGTGCAGTTAGTATAGCTGTGTTTAAAAAAGGATTGGATAAGTTCTTGGAGGAGAAGTCCATTACCTGCTATTAAGTTCACTTAGAGAATAGCTACTGCCATTAGCAATGGTTACATGGAATAGACTTAGTTTTTGGGTACTTGCCAGGTTCTTATGGCCTGGATTGGCCACTGTTGGAAACAGGATGCTGGGCTTGATGGACCCTTGGTCTGACCCAGTATGGCATTTTCTTATGTTCTTATCTTTACCAAAATGTGCCTTGTAAACTGACACTATGCCTTCTTCCTTCGACATCTAGTATTCTCTCGAACTTTTTCTCTATCTCTCTGCCCTTTCACTCTCCTTTTCTTCTCTTTTTCTCTTTTATTCTTCTGTTCTCTCTCTTCCAACTTATCAATGAAGGTTCGGGACGCTTCAGTCTCCATTTTATTTGTTCTATCATGCTTAGTCGATGTTGGTTTCATTTCCTGATTATTTTTGTGTGATATGCATGATTTTGATGTACTTCCTGGATCCAATATGAAGTATTTTTGTTGTAAGTTGCCTTTTTCAATAATAATAAATTTAAACATTAAAAAATAAAAAGCTGCAGCCACTAGTTCAGAGATCTCCAAGATGTTGGAGGAATTTTATGTAGATTGCTGCTGTACTCAGGGGAGTGATATGGACCGATGTGCCTCCTTCTAAGGCACATATCTCTTCCTCGATTAATGACAAGACTAGGGACGAGGTTGTGGCTGGTATTCAAAAGGCTAAGGCCTGTAACTTTCCAGGACCCAATGGCTTTAGGGCAGAGTTCTACAAGGTGTTATTGGACGAAGTGGTGAAGCCTGTAAATATGTATTTTAATGCTTTGATCCAAATGGAGTGGTTATCCCTCAACTCGAACATAGCTCTGATTATAGTTATTCTTAAACCAGCGAAGGATCCAATCCTTGTGGGATCTTACCATCTGATTTCTCTGATTTAGGTGTTACACACCACAGATCTGGACCATGCGTCCATTATCCTTACGTTACCTCACCTTCTGAAAGAAAGCTAAATCTTGGCTTTTTAGCCAAACATTCTCAACAAAGACTTCCTGACCAGCAACCTAGTTACCACAGAAGTATTCCTTTTTCTACAGCAACAACAAAAGATCTTCAGGCAATTCACCCATGTTCGATGTAAACAGATGTGATATGACCTTGCCATGAACATCAGTCTAGAAAAGAATTAAATAAATAAATATTGTGTGTTGATTTAACACTATGGTAACCTACTTTAAATTTATTGTAATCGGTTCGAAAGCCATTCATGGTAAAAAGTGCAATATCAATTGCCAATAAATAAACTTTGAGGTGAAACTTCTTGTGAAGTTGTGGGCAGATAGATTCACTCTTTTTCTCCCTGAATATATTTTGACAATTCATATGGGGTTTGTGAGATGTCTCATCTCCATAACTAATGTGTGAAGCATACTGGTGGCTATGGAGATGAGTAGACGAAATGGGACCGCCTTGCTCATGGTCAACTTTGATGTTTTAAAGGCATTTGACCATGTAGTGTGGGCCTATTTATTTTATGTTCCTAGACATACCCAGATCAGTCCAGACCAGTGGGTTATGCACTCCCACCAGCAGATGGAGGCAGAGAACAAAACTTTGAGGAACTGCTATATCCCAACAGGCAGATTTTATAAATTTGCGCGAGCGCGAACAAAAGTATGCTGGATTTTATAAGAGATGCCGTGCGTATCTTATAAAATCCGGGGTCGGCGCGCACAAGGGGGTGCACATTTGTGCAACCTGCACGCGCCGAGCCTGGCGCGTGCTCCCTGTTCCCTCCGAGGCCGCTCCGAAATCGGAGCGGCCTCAGAGGGAACTTTCTTTCCACCCCCCCCCTTACATTTGTTGGCAGATTTACGCCTGCCAGCGGGCTGCTGGTGCGCCATCACCCGACCCAGGGGCTGGTCTGGAGGCCTCGACCACACCCCCGGGCCGGCGCCACGCCCCTGGTCACGTCCCTCCCCGCCCCTTTTACGAAGCCCCGGGACTTGCGTGTGTCCCGCGGCTGTGCGCGCGCCGGCGGCCTATGCAAAATAGGCGCGCCAGGGCCCTGCGCGCGCAAATCCGGCCGGATTTACGCGCGCAGGGCATTTAAAATCCGGCCCCAGGTGTGCCACCTGCAGCTCCTCAGTATTTCTCTGTCTCCAGCAGATGGTGGTGGTGCATACCTGCAGCTCTTGGCTGAGCTTTCTGGAGTTGGTTGCTCCCCAAGGTGCCAGGTTCTGTATTGGGCCATCCCTTGGGTAGAGCTGGGTGAACGGGGGGTTAGATACCCCTGGCAGTGATAGCCCAAGTGTCCTGGGACTCCCAATAGCCAGGGGACTGGCTCTCTCAGCGGTCCCGAAGCCTCCCTCTGGGTGTCAGCTGGCTCAGGGAAGTATCCGTTTTGAGGAAGTTTTGTTGTTTTCATTGATATGTTAAGTAAAAAGAAAAAGTTTTCTTCCCTCTGATTTCTTAGGTCAGCAGCTCTGTCGGGTGCCTCAGTCTGCTCGGCAGGGCTGAGCCCAGCAGCCCTTTGATCAGGAGGGTTCTGGAGGGGGGAGCAGGTAGCTTTCTTACAGGGCCGTGGGGCTTGTCCTTTCCCGGCTGAGGTTGGAGCCTCCCTGCACGCGATTGCTTGGCGGTGCCAAGGTATTTTAAGCGTGGGAGCCATTTTGGTTTTCTCCGCTGCCGGCTGCCTTCCTGCACGTCTGCTTGGTGGTGCTAGGTTATTTTTGGCCCATTCCAGTTGGTTTGAAAACACATTCTATGAGAGCGCAGGCAGCTTCCTGGGTGAGGCGGGAAACTATAGACCTGTGAGCCTGACTTCAGGGCTGGGAAAAATCATGGACACTATTATAAGGAATAAAATCACAGAACATTTAGATAGACATGGTTTGATGGGGCCCAGCCAACAGTGATTTATCCAAGGGAAGACTTTCCTCACAAATCTCCTACACTTTTTTGAAGGGGTGAATAAACGTGGACAAAGGTGAACCGGTAGATGTGGTATATTTGGATTTTCAGAAGGCGTTTGCCAAAGTTCCGCATGAGAGGCTTCTAAGAAAACTAAAAAGTCCTGGGATAGGAGGCGATGTCCTTTTGTGGATTTCAAGCTGGTTAAAAGTCAGGAAACTGAGAGTGGGATTAATGCGACTCCAACATTGGACATTGTTAATGCGACTCCAACATTGCTCTATGCTTCAACGGCAAGAGGAGATGTGGAAAAAAGGATTTGCATTCACAAAAAGGCAGGGGCATAGCTTGCTTGTTGCGGCAGTTACTACCCCAAACCAAGTAAGTCTGATACTTCACGCATATCCAGCATAACTCTGTACTTCAACGACATGGGAGAAAGAGGAAAAGAGGATTTATATTCAGGCAACAAGGACTGACTTACATAGTCTGGGTAAACAAATAAGTATGGGTGTAGCTTACTTGTTATGGCGGTTACTGCCCTGAATCAGTTAAGCCTGATACTTCACTTGGAATACATATCCAGCAGTGCTCTGCTTCAACGGCAGGGGGAATAAAGAAAAGAGGATTTATATTCAGATAACCAACAAGGACTGAATTGCACAGGCTGGGTAAACAAATCAGCGTGGGAGTAGCTTGCTTATTGCGGCAGTTACTACCCCTTACCAATTAAGCTAGATATTTCACTTAGATGCAGCTCCAGCACTGCTCTCTACATCGATGGCGGGGGTGGAAGGGAAATAGAACCAAAGAGTTACTAATAAGGGACAAGAGTAACTGATAAGTATGAGAAAAAAAAATAAATGTGAAAGCTTGCTGGGCAGACTGGATGGGCCATTTGGTCTTCTGCCGTCATTTCTATGTTTCTATAAATGGTCAATTTTCTCAGCGGAAAAGGGTAAACAGTGGAGTGCCTCAGAGAGCTGTACTTGGACCGGTGCTTTTCAATATTTTTATAAATGATCTGGAAAGGAATACGACGAGTGAGGTTATCAAATTTGCAGATGATACAAAATTATTCAGAGTAATTATATCACAAGTGGCCTGTGATAAATTGCAGGAGGACCTTGCAAGACTGGAAGATTGGGCATCCAAATGGCAGATGAAATTTAATGTGGAGAAGAGCAAGGTGTTGCATTTAGGGGAAAATAATCCTTGCTTTGTTACACGGTTAGGTTCCATATTAGGATCTACCACCCAGGAAAAAGATCTAGGCATCATAGTGGATAATACTTTAAAATCGTCGGCTCAGTGTGCTGCAGCAGTCAAAAAAGCAAACAGAATGTTAGGAATTATTAGGAAGGGAATGGTTAATAAAACAGAAAATTGTCATAATGCCTCTGTATCGCTCCATGGTGAGACCGCACCTTGAATACTGTGTACAATTCTAGTCGCCGCATCTCAAAAAAGATATATTTGCGATGGAGAAGGTACAGAGAAGGGCTACCAAAATGATAAAGGGGATGGAACAGCTCCCCTATGAGGAAAGGCTAAAGAGGTTAGGGCTGTTCAGCTTGGAGAAGAGACGGCTGAGGGGGGGATATGATAAAGGTCTTTAAGATCATGAGAGGTCTTGAACGAGTAGATGTGAATCGGTTATTTATACTTTTGGATAATAGAAGGACTAGGGGGCACTCCATGAAGTTAGCATGTGGCACATTTACGACTAATCGGAGAAAGTTCTTTTTCACTCAACGCACAATTAAACTCTGGAATTTGTTGCCAGAGGGTGTGGTTAGTGCAGTTAGTGTAGCTGGGTTTAAAAAAGGATTGGATACGTTCTTGAAGGAGAAGTCCATTACCTGCTATTAAGTTGACTTAGAAAATAGCTTACTGCTATTACTAGCAACAGTAGCATGGGATAGACTTAGTATTCGGGTACGTGCCAGCTTCTTGTGGCCTGGTTTGGCCTCTGTTGGAAACAGGATGCTGGGCTTGATGGACCTTTTGGTCTGACCCAGCATGGCAATTTCTTATGTTCTTATGCACCAGTGGCTCGTCCGCGAGCTGTGCCTTTTGAGGACATCTGCAAAGCTGCAACTTGGTCGTCAGTACACACTTTCACATCCCATTACTGTCTAGATAGTTTGTCAAGAAGTGACAGTAGATAAGAACATAAGAACGTGCCATACTGGGTCAGACCAAGGGTCCATCAAGCCCAGCATCCTGTGTCCATCAGCCAATCCAGGCCATAAGAACCTGGCAAGTACTCAAAAACTAAGTCTAACCTCTGTTTCTTTGCTGCCTTACTGACTACTAAAATCACAAACACACTAAATAATATACCGCAATAGTTTACTTCGCCCCAATACTTTAAAAAAAAAATTCCCAAGCAAAACGTACTGATTCCTTTCAGCCACCAGCAAGGTGACCCCCTCCTCTCAGTGCAGCCTGTTCCCTCAGTAGTCTAGTCTCCATGGTGGAGTCTACGTTGCTTTATTCAGGAAATGCTCTGCTGCAGCCCTTAGCTTGGGGCTCCCCTGTGTCATGGCTAATTCAGCACTGATCCTCAATGGAGAAAGCAAGTTTGCTTAACGTAAGTAGTGTTCTCTATAGACTTAGTCATGCTTAATACCGCCCCCACCCCACATCCCTGGAGGTTTAGAGATCTAGCTAAAGCTGTCTCTAAAATAGACTGAGGGGCTTAGGAGACAAATCCTGTGCAGCAGCTCCTGCACATGCTCAGCAGAACAAAACCTCTATAAACTAAGGGGCCGCTGCAATACAGGGCGCACTATATAACCCGCAGTTGGACACGGGTTGTATAGGCGCTAACTGATCCCTTTATGCAATAAGGGGATTAGCGCCTCCACAATGCACGTCTAACGAGGAGTGAAACTAATAGCGCTCATCACATGCTTATGCATGTGAATGAGGCTTTTAGCTATTCACGCCCAATGAAAAAAAAAAGGGTGTCTAGGACCAGAGCAGGCATTAATTGCTGAGCGCTTCTAAAAGATTTCTACCCCTCCCCTTTCTCCCCCACCCCTTGTTTTTCCTTTTCCCAACTTTATAGTAAAAGTTCATTCCATTTATTTATAGACCTATAAGTTCAGCAATATATCAATGTACCATTATTTATTTTACGTTTCTTATTCATTGTTCCACTGTCTCCCCCCCCCCCCCCCCCCCCGGTTAATACGTTTATTGTAAAGCACTGTTGCAAATGTTCGTTTTATTTAGCACAGCTGCAATGTTTCTGTTAATTGTGAGCCGATGTGAGGTTACTAAACAAATGTCGGTATATAAAAACTGCAAATAAATAAAATGAATAAAAAGCAGAAAAAACTGCTTTTCTGTACTGCCTCCTACTTAATATCATTGGTCCTTTTCACTGACTTTTGTCAGTGAAAGGACCAATCCCCTTTTAGGACAGCCTTCTGAAAGATGATTGGTCCTTTCACTGACATGTGACAGTGAAGGGACCAATGGGCAATAAGTGAAGGAGTGAATAAATTAATATTTAATATTGATTTATACATTCCTTCTGGTGCCGGTAGTCAGGTTCGGAGAATGGATGCTATATTTATCAGCGTCCGTTTTCCTAACCCCTACATGTGCACTGGTCAGGAAAATGGCCGTCCGTTTTCTTAACAGGCAGACAGCCATCGACAGAGGACCTCTCTCCGGTGCACTCTGTCAAGGAGCCTCGACAGCACGAGCCCTAATTTTAAATATTGCATCACGTCCCCAGGTGAGGTGCCTGGGGGCGCGTTAGGAAAGAGGGCGCTGAACACACAGCGCCCACTTTCAGCGCAACATTTTTTGCATCAGCCCCTGAGAGAGAAAAGTCTGTTCTGCACTGTCGGACGATGTCATCCATGTGTCACAGCTAATTCTTCCTGCTGTCTATGGAGAACACCACTTACAGTAAGAAAATGTGCTATCTTCTCAGGGCCACATTTTTAGAGTTAGCCAAATAACTTATTCAGCCACACAATGCCACTCAGGCGCCCCTAAATAATTTGGCTACATTTTATCCAGATAAGTTCTGCTGATATTCAAACATCAGTTTTATCTGGGTAACTCAAACGTTATCTGCACAATGCCTTCAAATATCAACTTCTGTGTGTTTAAGCTTGTTTCTTGAAAATGTGTGAGCTGTTCCAGAAGAGGGTGTGTGTGCTAATTCTTGGGATATCTGTGTGCTGTTCTTGGCCAGCAGTGTGTTTGTGTGTGTGTGTGTTCATTCTTTGGATAACTCTATGCTTTTCCAGGGCAGAGGTGTGTGTGTGTGTGTGTATGCATGCTGGAACTGGGCAGCGGTGTGTGTGGGTATGTTCATTCTTTGGATAACTCTATGCTTTTCCAGGGCAGAGGTGTGTGTGTGTTCATTCTTGAGATAACTGTGTGCTGGTAATCATACCAATTATTAAGAAAAAGAACCTTGACCCCTTAAATCTTAGCAACTACAGACCAGTCTCCAACTTACCCCTAATAGCCAAACTAATCGAAAAATCAGTTAAAAAAACAACTATCAAACCACCTTGAAAATAACAACATACCCCAGCACAACATGGATTCCGCAAACACTACAGTACAGAAACGTTGCTATTAGCTCTATCAGACAATATCTTAAGAGGATTTGATACAGGAACACAATACATTCTGGTTCTATTAGATCTCTCTGCAGCATTTGACACTGTAAACCACAGAATACTAATCAATAGACTAAAAGAAATAGGACTCACTAACAAAACAATAAAATGGTTCGAGTCATACTTAAACAATAGATGTTTCCAGGTACAAATCAAAAATGCACTATCAGACAAAGTCACACTGCTAACTGGTGTCCCACAGGGATCAGCCCTATCTGCAACACTCTAACATTTACCTCCTCCCAGTATGTCATTTACTAGCAGGACTGGGAATCATACACTACATTTACGCAGATGATATACAATTACTGTTACCCATTCCAAACACCATCGAAGAAACAATGAAACAAGCCAATATGTATCTAGAAATAATCAAACAGCTCCTAAACCAGATGGAACTGGTAATAAACATTGACAAAACTGAATTCTTACACCTTGAACGTAAAAACACACACCAAACACAACCAACATTCAAACCGCTGAGTTAGCAATAAAAGTTAGGGATCTAGGAGTAATAGTTGACCCTGAACTAAACATGAAACAACACATCTCACAGAAAATAAAAGAAGGTTACACAAAACTAATGATCCTGAGAAGACTAAAACCTCTACTAACGATTAACAATTTTTGCACAGTTCTACAAGCAATGATATTCGCTAGCACAGATTATTGTAACTCCCTGCTTTTAGGACTACCTCAATATACAATTCGGCCTCTGCAAATATTGCAAAATTCCGCTGCCAGATTTTTGACAGGCAAAAAAAAAAAGAGTGACCATATTACAGGAACACTTGCTGAACTCCACTGGCTTCCAATTGAACAAAGAATACAATATAAAGCACTTTGTATAATCCATAAACTAATCCACGATGAAAAAGCAGACTGACTTACGGCACTGCGGGTGCACGTACCACAAAGAAACCTGAGATCTGCAAATAAAGCTCTACTAACTGTCCCCTCTGTCATATCAGCACATCTCACGCAAGTAAGGGAAAGAGCACTGTCACTGGCTGGTCCTGTGCTATGGAACACCATCCCACTCGAAATAAGACTACAGAGAAATGTGAGATCTGCTAATAAGGCTCTTCTAACCATCCCCTCTGTCATATCAGCACATCTCATGCAAGTAAGGGAAAGAGCACTGTCACTGGCAGGCCCCGTGCTATGGAACTCCATGCCAGTGGAAATAAGACTACAGAGAAATGTGAGATCTGCTAATAAGGCTCTTCTAACCATCCCCTCTGTCATATCAGCACATCTCATGCAAGTAAGGGAAAGAGCACTGTCACTGGCTGGTCCTGTGCTATGGAACACCATCCCACTCGAAATAAGACTACAGAGAAATGTGAGATCTGCTAATAAGGCTCTTCTAACCATCCCCTCTGTCATATCAGCACATCTCATGCAAGTAAGGGAAAGAGCACTGTCACTGGCAGGCCCCGTGCTATGGAACTCCATGCCAGTGGAAATAAGACTACAGAGAAATGTGAGATCTGCTAATAAGGCTCTTCTAACCATCCCCTCTGTCATATCAGCACATCTCACGCAAGTAAGGGAAAGAGCACTGTCACTGGCTGGTCCTGTGCTATGGAACACCATCCCACTCGAAATAAGACTACAGAGAAATGTGAGATCTGCTAATAAGGCTCTTCTAACCGTCCCCTCTGTCATATCAGCACATCTCACGCAAGTAAGGGAAAGAGCACTGTCACTGGCTGGTCCTGTGCTATGGAACACCATCCCACTCGAAATAAGACTACAGAGAAATGTGAGATCTGCTAATAAGGCTCTTCTTACCGTCCCCTCTGTCATATCAGCACATCTCACGCAAGTAAGGGAAAGAGCACTGTCACTGGCTGGTCCTGTGCTATGGAACACCATGCCACTCGAAATAAGACTACAGAGAAATGTGAGATCTGCTAATAAGGCTCTTCTAACCGTCCCCTCTGTCATATCAGCACATCTCACGCAAGTAAGGGAAAGAGCACTGTCACTGGCAGGCCCCGTGCTATGGAACACCTTGCCACTCGAAATAAGACTACAGAGAAATGTGAGATCTGCTAATAAGGCTCTTCTAACCGTCCCCTCTGTCATATCAGCACATCTCACGCAAGTAAGGGAAAGAGCACTGTCACTGGCTGGTCCTGTGCTATGGAACACCATGCCACTCGAAATAAGACTACAGAGAAATGTGAGATCTGCTAATAAGGCTCTTCTAACCATCCCCTCTGTCATATCAGCACATCTCACGCAAGTAAGGGA
The DNA here is from genome assembly GCF_901001135.1 of Rhinatrema bivittatum. Lineage (NCBI taxonomy): Eukaryota > Metazoa > Chordata > Amphibia > Gymnophiona > Rhinatrematidae > Rhinatrema > Rhinatrema bivittatum. The sequence continues at coordinate 4,007,735 of NC_042620.1, read as the reverse complement.
AAGAGCACTGTCACTGGCTGGTCCTGTGCTATGGAACACCATGCCACTCGAAATAAGACTACAGAGAAATGTGAAATTATTCAAAACTAATCTGAAAACCTGGCTTTTTAAACAAGCATTTTATAAAGATAAAGAGAAGGAGAAAAATAGTTGATAGATAAGAATGCACCAAGCTAGAAGTTATTAGTAACCTACAAAAGCATATTAATGTTAAAATCAAACTGCCTAACTTGTTCCTAACAATCAGGATTAATTTACACACTTAGTTTATTATTTTAAATTGTTACCGTACTATGATGGCACATGATTAATTTGTAATCTATACCACCCATATGTTTCTTTAACGCGCCCTTCTGTAAACCGTTGTGATGGTATTTAACTTAACGACGGCATAGAAAAGTTTTTAAATAAAATAAATAAATAAATACTGGGCAGCAGTATGTGTGTGTATTCATTCCTGGGATAATACTATGCTGTTCCTGGGCAGATGTGTGTATTCATTCCTGGGATAACTGATATGTCTTTGCATGTGTATGTGTGTGTGTGTGTTCGTTCTTGGGATAACTCTTTCCTGTTCCTTGGGTACGGTGTGTGTGTGTTTATTCATGGGATAATACTATGCTGTTCCTGGGCAGATGTGTGTATTCATTCCTGGGTAACTGATATGTCTTTGTGTGTGTTTATTCCTGGGATAATACTATGCTGTTCCTGGGCAGATGTGTGTATTCATTCCTGGGTAACTGATATGTCTTTGTGTGTGTTTATTCCTGGGATAATACTATGCTGTTCCTGGGCAGATGTGTGTATTCATTCCTGGGTAACTGATATGTCTTTGTGTGTGTTTATTCCTGGGATAATACTATGCTGTTCCTGGGCAGATGTGTGTATTCATTCCTGGGTAACTGATATGTCTTTGTATGTGTGTGTGTGTGTGTGTGTGTGTTTATTCCCAGGATAATACTATGCTGTTCCTGGGCAGATGTGTGTATTCATTCCTGTGATAACTGCTATGTCTTTGTATGTGTGTGTGTGTGTGTTTATTCCTGGGATAATACTATGCTGTTCCTGGGCAGATGTGTGTATTCATTCCTGGGTAACTGATATGTCTTTGTATATGTGTATGTGTGTGTGTGTGTGTGTGTTTATTCCTGGGATAATACTATGCTGTTCCTGGGCAGATGTGTGTATTCATTCCTGTGATAACTGCTATGTCTTTGTATGTGTGTGTGTGTGTGTGTGTGTGTGTGTTTATTCCCAGGATAATACTATGCTGTACCTGGGCAGATGTGTGTATTCATTCCTGGGTAACTGATATGTCTTTGTGTGTGTTTATTCCTGGGATAATACTATGCTGTTCCTGGGCAGATGTGTGTATTCATTCCTGGGTAACTGATATGTCTTTGTGTGTGTTTATTCCTGGGATAATACTATGCTGTTCCTGGGCAGATGTGTGTATTCATTCCTGGGTAACTGATATGTCTTTGTATGTGTGTGTGTGTGTGTGTGTGTGTGTTTATTCCTGGGATAATACTATGCTGTTCCTGGGCAGATGTGTGTATTCATTCCTGGGTAACTGATATGTCTTTGTATGTGTGTGTGTGTGTGTGTATTCATTCCTGGGTAACTGATATGTCTTTGTATGTGTGTGTGTGTGTGTGTGTGTGTGTGTGTGTGTGTGTGTGTGTGTGTTTATTCCTGGGATAATACTATGCTGTTCCTGGGCAGATGTGTGTATTCATTCTTGGGTAACTGATATGTCTTTGTGTGTGTGTGTGTGTGTGTGTTTATTCCTGGGATAATACTATGCTGTTCCTGGGCAGATGTGTGTATTCATTCCTGGGATAACTGCTATGTCTTTGTATGTGTGTGTGTGTTTATTCCTGGGATAATACTATGCTGTTCCTGGGCAGATGTGTGTATTCATTCCTGTGATAACTGCTATGTCTTTGTATGTGTGTGTGTGTGTGTGTGTGTGTGTTTTATTCCTGGGATAATACTATGCTGTTCTTGGGCAGATGTGTGTATTCATTCCTGGGTAACTGATAAGTCTTTGTATGTGTGTGTGTGTGTGTTTATTCCTGGGATAATACTATGCTGTTCCTGGGCAGATGTGTGTATTCATTCCTGGGTAACTGATATGTCTTTGTATGTGTGTGTGTGTGTGTGTGTATTCATTCCTGGGTAACTGATATGTCTTTGTATGTGTGTGTGCAGAGTCCAGCTTTGCCATCTTTATTTTACTCTCTCCCCCTTTGCCTTCTCTCTGCAGACAGTTTATCTTCGTGGTTACCTTCAGCACTTTCCTCGTCAGCTGCATTGACTATGACATTCTCTTCGCAAACAAGATGGTGAACCACAGCCAGCACCCAAGTGACCATGTCAAAATAACACTGCCCGACGCTTTCCTGATGCCCAGTGTCTGCAGTGCCAGGTAACAGCATCTGTCTGTCTCTCACTGCCTGTTGTGTCCTAGCAGTGTCTGCAGCACTGGTTATTAGCATCTCTCTGCTTTGCCTGATGCCCTCCCGCTGGTGTCTACATAAGATCATAAGATATGCCATACTGGGTCAGACCAAGGGTCCATCACATCCAGTATCCTGATTCCAACAGTGGCCAATCCACATCACTAGTACCTGGCAAGTACCCAAACAAATAGATCCCCTGCTACTAATGCAGGCAAGAACCAATAGCTATTCCCTTTTGATTAATAGCTGTTTCATGGACTTCTCCAGGAACTTATCTAAACCTTTTTTAAACACGGCTACATCAGCTGCCTTAACCACATCCTCTGGCATCGAATTCCAGAGCTTAAATGTGAGAGGAGGGAAAGGAGGTGCAAGCAGGAGAACATTTTCTTGCTCGTCTCAGCCCTGAAATTCATGCCTAAGGAAGGGTTGGAACAAACCCTGAGCTGCTCCGACCGGTCGGAGCGGCTCAAGCGAATCGTTTGGAGGCGGTGATCGCCTACAGCGTGGATGCGCTGTATGACCTTCTGCACACGTCTGCCAGATCCATGGTCTCCGTGGTTTCCGCTCGCCGTCTCCTTTGGCTTCGGAATTGGGCGTGGATGGTTCTTCCAAGGCCCACCTTGGTTCCCTTCCGTTCAAGGGAAAGTTGTTGTTTGGCAAGCAGTTGGATGATCTGATGCAATCCCTCGGAGACAACAAGGCTTACAAGCTGCCTGAGGACAGGCCTCGGCCTCGAAGACCCGGTTCCGGGGGAACAGGAAGTCTCGTCCAGCGAGGTCTTCTGGGTCGTCTTACCAGACAAGCTCGTCCCGGCAATCGTCTTGGCCTTTGTCCTTTCATGGCAGAAGATTTGGGAAACAAAGTGGCCCTCCATCGGGATCGGGGGCTACGACTCCCCAGTGAAAGTCGACCGGTCCATTCCTCTCTACAGGTTCCTCAACCAGTGCCAAATGTGGGAGCCTGGCGACGTGTTCAAACGTACAAAGTTGAACCGTCCGGTCTGATAATCATTTGCGGCTCTTACCGGCTGTGAAGCCTGTAATGAAGTGTTTTTTTGTATTCAGAGTTTTTAGCAATATTATTATAATAATATTATAAAATAAATAAAATAAATAAATAAATAAATTATTATAATCCCGTATAGAAAACAGGTTTATGAAGAATTGCTACGAGACTTGGTGTCCATAAGAAGGAGGTGATTCTCTCCCGCTGAAACTGCACTTTTGCAGCGAAACACCGGCCGCTGTCGGTCTCAGAATTACATTTCACACAGTTGGGACAGTGTGACAAGCCTAAGAGCTGTTTTCTATACGGGATTATAATAATATTGCTAAAAACTCTGAATACAAAAAAACACTTCATTACAGGCTTCACAGCCGGTAAGAGCCGCAAATGATTATCAGACCGGACGGTTCAACTTTGTACGTTTGAACACGTCGCCAGGCTTGCCGCTAAGAGATTCAGCAGAGCCAGAAAATGCCAGCCTGGCACATGTTGGGCCATATGGTCACAGCCATCCTTGTCACTCCCTTCGCACGTTTACACATGTGCAGAACTCAATGGACCCTGAGGTTGCAGTGGTGCCAGGCCTCTCCATCCGAGTCATCCCATCTCTCCGGGATTCATTGTCCTGGTGGCGGGTACTTTCAAATGTATTTATTTATTTAACATTTTTATATACCGGGATTCATGCGAATTAGCATATCGTCTCGGTTTACATTGTAACTGAAAAAACAAGCATGTAAGAATGCTAATTACATAGAACAGGAAATAAAACTTGGTACAGTATACAGTAAAACAAGGAACATAATAGAAAAAGAGAAACAAAAACGTAACTTAATCTTATTATAAAATGTGATATTATAAGCTTGGTTTAAGAGTCTTTATTTAGTCTGTTGAAAAGTGTGGTGGTGTTGAGGTAATTGTTATCATAATTGGAACGCTTGCTCGAAAAGCCAGGTTTTTAGTTTCTTTTTGAAGTTGATTGGGCATTGTTCTGTCCTGAGTGCTGGCGGTAGAGAGTTCCATTGAGTTGGGCCTGCTGCAGAAAAGGAACGTTTGCTTAGAGAAGATTTGGTGTGTGGTGTTATGAGAGTGTTTTTGTAAGCTGTTCTCGTTGGTCTGGTTGGTAGATGAAATTGAAGTGGAATGTTGAGATCCAGAGGAATGAGATTGTGTATGGTTTTGTGAACGATTGTTAGTGTTTTGTATAAGATTCTGTACTTTATTGGGAGCACGAGGGATCTTTTTTCAAAGTCCCCGTACCCAAATTGTCTTAACCACGGATGCGTCCACCCTGGGATGGGGAGCTCATGTAGATGGGCTCATATCCGCTCAGGAACACTGTCAAATCAACTTCCTGGAGCTTCGGGCAATCAGGTATGTGCTATGGGCTTTCAGAGGTCAGCTGTGCAGAAAAGTTGTCCTGATCCAAACAGACAACCAGGTAGCCATGTGGTATGTCAAAAAGCAGGGAGGCACAGGATTGTACCTCCTGTGTCAGGAAGCAGTCCAGATCTGGTTGTGGGCCCTGTCCCATGGGATGGTGCTCAGGGCCATGTACCTGGCCGGGATGGCGAATATGGTAGCGGACAGGCTCAGTCGAGCCTTCAAACTCCCGAGTGTTCCCTGGACCAGGGGGTAGCAAATCAGCTCTTCCGCCTCTGAGGGAGCCCAGACATAGATCTGTTCGCGTCCCTTTGCAACAGGAAGGTGCCTCGGTATTGCTCCCTGTACAGGTCAGACATCAAACCAGCCTCTTAAACCCTCGCCTGTCATTGAGGAAAGGGTCTTCTGTATGCATATTCTCTGATTCCCTTAGTGGCAAAGGCTCTCTTGAAGCTTCACGAAGACAAGGGGACTATGATCCTCATAGCTTGTCACTGGCCAAAACAGTTCTGGTTTCCACTCCTACGGGAGTTGTCCATTCGGAGACTGATCAGTCTTAAGACTTCCCCAGATCTCATCACGCAAGATCGAGGCAGGTTACGGCATCCCTCACAGCCTAGAAGTTAATCCTGCAACCTCTTAATCTTTCACAAGATGTGTCTCGGGTTCTGGTGGCTTCTAGAAAACCTTCCATTAGAAAGTCCTATGCACTGAAATAGTGGAGGTTTTCCATCTAGTGGGAGCAGAAGACCCTAGATCTGTTCTCCTGCCCCACACAAAAACTGCTAGATTACCTTCTACACCTATCAGAAGCTGGCTTAAAACCCAATTCCGTAAGAGTTCACCTGAGTGCAATTGGCACATACCACCAGCCCATCTCTGTACAGACTATAGTTGTATGTTTCATGCAACACCTGCTTCAGTTGAAGCATCCCATAAGGCCTCCCGCTGTGTTTTGGGACCTCAACATGGTGTTAGCTCAGCTGATGAAAGCTCCTTTTGAGCCACTGCACACCCGTGACCTGAAATACCTAATCTGGAAGGTCATATTTTTGGTGGCAGTCACCTCAGCACGCAGGGTCAGCGAGCTCCAGACCTTAGTGACTTATCTACCTTACACTGTTTTATCATGACAGGGTGGTCGTGCGTATGCATCCTAAGTTCTGCCTAAGGTGGTGACGGATTTCCATCTTAACCAGTCCATCGTCCTGCCAGCATTCGCACCAAGGCGAAAGAGCACTGCACAATTTGGACTGGAGCGGACAGAAGCCCATAGAAAGATGAAGCCCGGCTCCTCGTGGACTATGACCGACTTTCTCCCCCATGGGCGGAACCACTAAAAGCCTTTGAGTGGCAGATCGTAGGCCATGAAATGGCTGGTAAAACTTAAACATATTTACAGTTCCCTTGTAAAACTTTAAATTCCATAATTAATATTTTAAATTTAACTCGAAACACAAATGGTAACCAGTGAAGGAGTTGTAGCTGGGGAGTGACATGCTCTTTTAATGGACTTTTTGCAGTTAAACGCACTGCAGAGTTTTGCAGCAACTGTAAAACCCGCAGACAGTTTTGGGGTAAACCCGCATATAATGAGTTACAATAAGCTATGGAAGATAAAATAAAAGCTTGGACCGCTGTTCTAAAGGATGTGGGATCCAAAATAGAGAAGCCTCAGCTTATAATAACCAGTGTTAAGAATATGATTCAACTGAGCCTTAAAATCCAAATTACTATCAAAAATAACACCCAGATTTTTTACCTGATCTGCAAAATTACTATAGTCTGGAAGTCGTCTGGTCTTGGTCTTCTAAAAATCCATAACACTTTGGATTTAGCTAAATTGTCCAGTTCATTATCTCCGTTGTTTTATCCAGTTTTCATCTCATTTGTTTTGAGATGATTTGCTTTGAGTTATCATGTAAGGATATGTTATGTTAGGTCCTGTTCTACTGTTAATTGCTACCTCTGTTCTTTGTATCGCCCTGAGCGAACGTTTTAGTTGCATTGTAAACCGTTGTGATATGTATATTTTACAGGAACATCGGTATAGAAAAGCTAAAAACAAACATAAATAAATTTAGAACAAGTCCATTGGAGCTCATCCATTCCCCAACTGCTGTCAGTTTTGTATTCTACCCTTTTTCTGTTACAAGTAAATTCTTGGATGTTACTTTTTTTTTTTTTTTAATACAGTAATACAAAAATAAATTCAGACAAAATAAACTTCATTAATATAATGCATGGTAAGGTACCGTGGCACTCATATCATAGTAAAAGCCAAAAATAAAACAACAACAATTACAATTAAAATCCTCTTAATAAATCAAATGTGCAACCATATTTCAAAAATATGTGACCAGCATATATTGCCTAAATCCAGAAAATGAGTTGTTGAAAGCAGCATTTCAAAGCCAGGTTTTCCTCCTCGTACTATACTATTTATTTATTTTTTATTTACTTAAGAGATTTTTATATACCGCGGCACGCTTGCAACATCACCTCGGTTTACAGTAAAACATAATGCAGCAACGGGCTTTACATAAAACACTTAACAACTAACAAAAGGTAACAGGCATTACACAGAAATCCATAAGTTAACGGGAACTTCATATTACCGTATTTTTCGCTCCATAAGACGCACCTGACCATAAGACGCACCTAGGATTCAGAGGGGGAAAATTTAAAAAAAAAAAAATTGTGCTAAACCGGCTCTGCGTCTGGGCGTCTTATGGAGCAAATTAGGGGAGTGCATAGTTTTTTTTTTTCTCCCCATTTTGTTTTCGGGTCTGGGGAGGGCCATTTCGGTCCACTCCCCAGATCAGAAAATTTTTCTTTCTGTGGGAACCCCCAAACCCCCCCCCCTATCCCAACCCTTTAAATTAACAACCTCCACCCCCCTGACCCCCCAAGACCTGCCGAATTAATTTCCTGCAACCCCCCACCCTCCTGACCCCCCCCAAGACCTGCCGAATTAATTTCCTGCAACCCCCCACCCTCCTGACCCCCCCAAGACCTGCCAAACGTCCCTGGTGGTCCAGCGGGGGTCCAGGAGCGGTCCGGGAACGATCTCCTGGGCGTGAGCCGTCGGCTGCCAGTAAACAAAATGGCGCCGACGGCCCTATGCCCTCACTATGTCACTGAGACTGACCGCTGCTATTGGTCGGTCTCAGTGACATAGTGAGGGCATAGGGCCGTCGGCGCCATTTTGTTTGCTGGCAGCCGACAGCCCTATGCCCTCACTATGTCACTGAGACCGACCAATAGCAGCGATCGGTCTCAGTGACATAGTGAGGGCATAGGGCCGTCGGCTGCCAGTAAACAACATGGCGCCGACGGCCCTATGCCCTCACTATGTCACTGAGACCGACTAATAGCAGCGGTCGGTCTCAGTGACATAGTGAGGGCATAGGGCCGTCGGCGCCATTTTGTTTACTGGCAGCCGACGGCCCACGCCCAGGAGATCATTCCCGGACCCCCGCTGGACCACCAGGGACGTTTGGCAGGTCTTGGGGGGGTCAGGAGGGTGGGGGGTTGCAGGAAATTAATTTGTCAGGTCTTGGGGGGGGGGGTTGTAGGAAATTAAGTCGGCAGGTCTTGGGGGAGTCGGGGGGGGGGGTGTTTGTTAGATTTTTGTTTGGTTTCTTTTTTATATTCGCTCCATAAGACGCACATACATTTTCCCCCCACCTTTGGGGGAAAAAAAGTGCGTCTTATGGAGCGAAAAATACGGTAATACTTAAAAACTTAACAGCGACTGAGAAATGAGAATAAAAGCAGATCAACAAAAGATTAAGAGCAGTGCTTTGACATAGTGAGATAGTGTGAGCAATTGGAGAGGGTATTACAGGGGAAATTATCTTGAGAGGGGTAATAGGTGCCAGTATGATTGATGTCTTGGGTGAATTGCCAGGTACGAGGAAATCAAGAGTATGCCTGTTTGAAAAGCCAGGTCTTGAGGTTTTGTTTGAATTTCCTGGGGCACAATTCCTGGCGTAGACCTGGGGGCATTTTGTTCCATAGGGCTGGTCCTGCAGTGGTAAGAGAGCGTTCTCTGGTGGAGACATGCTTAGTAAGTTTGGGTGATGGTGTAAGTAGTTTTGCTGATGCTGTGTTCTGGTTGGTCTGTTAGGATTGCAGAATATGAATTGCTGTGAGAACCATTGCATGTTTTGGTTGTGTATGGATTTGTGTATGAGGGTGAGGGATTTGTAAATTATCCTGGAGGAGATTGGTAGCCAGTGAAGGTGTTGGAGAACCAGTGCAATGTGATTGTGACTGTGGGCATTGCTGAGTATGCGGGCGGCAGCATTTTGTAGCATCTGCAGGGGTTGGATGGAATATTTTGGGAGGCCTAGGAGGATAGCATTGCAGTAATCAATCTTGGCTAGGATAGTAGCTTGGAGCACGGTGCGAAAGTCGTGGAGGTGTAAGAGGGGTTTTAGTCTTTTGAGAGTGTGAAGTTTGAAGAAGCCATCTTTAAGGGTGGAGGAGATGAACTTTTTTAGGTTGAAGTGATTGTCTAGGTTTACACCGAGGCTGCGGACATGCTGAGGGAATGTGGTGGGAGGGGATTGAGTGTGGAGTGATGGGGAGTGGAAGGAGATGTTGTGGGATGATATGATAAGGAGCTCTGTTTTAGCGGTGTTAAGCGCCAGGAAGTTGTCTGAAAGTAGATTGTTGATGTCAGTGAGTGCTGAGTCCCAGGTTTTTAAGGCATTCGTTAATGAATCAGTAATGGGAATAAGAATCTGCACATCATCAGCATAGATAAAGAGTTTGGAGAGGAGTTGACAGAAAGGGAGGAGGTAAATATTGAAGAGTGTGGAGGAAAGTGAGGAGCCTTGTGGCACCCCTTAGACAGGCTAATAGGTTTTGATTCACAGTGTCCAATTTTTACACTGTAGTGCCTGTCGTTTAGATATGATTGGAACCAGCGGAGGGGGGTACCAGAGATACCGATCTCTTTAAGGCACTTTAGAAGGATGTTGTGATTGACCGTGTCGAATGTGGATGAAATGTCTGAGAGCAAGAATGTAGGATTGCCCTTTGTCAAGAGCTTTAAGTATGCATTCCGAGAGGGAGATGAGAAGGGGTTTGGTGCTATGATGTCTGCGAAACCCATATTGGGAGGGGAAGAGAATGTGATGATCATCAAGGTAGTCAGTCAGCTGCCGTTTGATGATTTTTTCCAGGATTTTAGAAAAGAAAGGAAGGTTGGAGACAGGGCGATAGTTGGTGGGTTCAGAGGGATCCGGGGGGGGGGGGGGGGGTGTTAGAATAGGTTTTATGATGGCGTGTTTAAGTTGCGTTGGAACCAAGCCAAGGGATATGGATTTGTAAATAATGTTGGCTATGGGTTTAGATATGATGTTGGGAATGGTGAGGAGGGTCTTGGTAGGGATAGTATCCGAGGGATGCACTGGCGGTTTTATTTTCTTGAGGGTGGATTCTGTTTCTAAGGGGGTGGTGTTCTCAAAGGAAGTAAGTGTAGCAGTGGTGTTTGCTGTTTGAGTGGTATTGAGCATGGTAGACGTAGAACTAGTTGGAAGGGTGTTGGTGGGTGTGAGGGGGGAGGTGAAGCATGACATCAGTGTTTCAATTTTATTATGGAAAAATAAGGCCAGTTTTTCGCATTTGGATTGGTCGTTGTTGTCGGGGGAGGGTTTGAGGGGAGATGTAATTAAATTGGAAACATATTGAAAGAGGGCTCGGGGGTTGAATTAGAACTGGTGAATTCTATGAGAGTAGAAGTCTTTTTTGGCTTTGTCGGTGGCTTCACGATAGGTGTGGAAGGATGATCGAAACTGCACTTGTAGGGCAGGGACTTGCTCATTGCGCCATCTTTTTTCGAGTTTTCTGAGGTGAGTTTTCATGGTTCTGAGTTCGGGAGTGTACCATGGTTTCTTTTTATTATTGGCAGGGTTGATTTCTCGACATTGTGTGGGGCATAATTTGTCAGCCACTGTGTTGGTAAGTTGAATCCAAGAGGAGAGGGCGGTGTTGGCATCTGTAAGGTCCAGCTTGGGAAGTTCATCTGAGAGGGCTTCAATGAGGTCTTCAGTTTTACATGGTTTGTGGAAGTTGATGGTTTTCTCAGGGGGTGTGTGTAATACCTCTGGTAAGGGAGTTCTACAAAAGTACGGTAAATGTGTGATTTTAATATTAGAATCAGCAGAGCATCCTCCCAGGGATATGCCAGGTCAGTCCGTTCTTTGGGTTTCTTCCTGGGTACCCAATCAGCCATATGTTCAGGGAGAGGATTTAAAATAAATTCTGCAAGCTGTTGCTGTCAGGCCCTGCAGGTTGGTGTTTTCCCAGGGTTTGACGTAGTCTTTAAAGGTGCCTGGCACCAGAATCATCTCTACGAGTTTTCTGAATTCTTGTTCCGTTGGGTGGTTTTGATCGCGGTGTTTTTTCTTTTACAGCATACAGAGCAATGGTTTTCTAATGTTCATCCTGCTAATTGCCAGTGTTTTCTGGATCCATCGACTGATTAAATTTATCTACAACATTTGCTGCTACTGGGAGATTCATTCGTTCTACATTAGTGCTCTTAAGATCCCCATGGTAAGTTCTCTCTAAATTAAAAGTAAGTAATCGAGTCTCCTTATGCAAATGCTGCTCAGATAAGGCAAAAATGAATGAGAAAGCCCATCATACTTGGTCTAAGAATGCTGTGCAAAAATCAACAGCAACCATCCATCATTTATAATCATTGGTCATAACAAATCAACTTTTTTTCTTATGCATTAAAATATTCAAAAATAGCAACATTTACTATATCTTATTGCAAGTGGAAAATAAGGTCCAAGTAGATGCATAACCTGACACTGACATTGGGGTTCAAAGATCGTTCTTCAGGGGCAAGACATCACTGGTCAAACCAGCAATCAAATTATGATCCTCCCATACAGTGTATGTAACAATTTCTTGTTATATGCACTGGAGCCTGCAGCCTAGACCTTATTCCGCCGAAATACAAGAACAAGGGAAGTGCTGTCATGTACTCTCTCTAAGAAATAAGAGAAGGGGGTGGATGTGGTAGAAACATTTCAAATATTTCTCTGCCTTGAGTATGGATGTTAGCATCACCGGCTGCGGCAAGCCGCGACCGGGGCCGGGCGCCATGGCCGCCGGCCGTGGCAGACCGGCGGGTGCTGCAGGAGTACCGTATTTTTCGCTCCATAAGACGCACTTTTTTTCCCCCAAAGGTGGGGGGAAAATGTATGTGCGTCTTATGGAGCGAATATAAAAAAGAAACCAAACAAAAATCTAACAAACACCCCCCCCCCCCGACTCCCCAAGACCTGCCGACTTAATTTCCTACAACCCCCCCCCCCCCCAAGACCTGACAAATTAATTTCCTGCAACCCCCCACCCTCCTGACCCCCCCAAGACCTGCCAAACGTCCTGGTGGTCCAGCGGGGGTCCGGGAATGATCTCCTGGGCGTGGGCCGTCGGCTGCCAGTAAACAAAATGGCGCCGACGGCCCTATGCCCTCACTATGTCACTGAGACCGACCGCTGCTATTGGTCGGTCTCAGTGACATAGTGAGGGCATAGGGCCGTCGGCGCCATGTTGTTTACTGGCAGCCGACGGCCCTATGCCCTCACTATGTCACTGAGACCGATCGCTGCTATTGGTCGGTCTCAGTGACATAGTGAGGGCATAGGGCTGTCGGCTGCCAGCAAACAAAATGGCGCCGACGGCCCTATGCCCTCACTATGTCACTGAGACCGACCAATAGCAGCGGTCGGTCTCAGTGACATAGTGAGGCATAGGGCCGTCGGCGCCATTTTGTTTACTGGCAGCCGACGGCTCACGCCCAGGAGATCGTTCCCGGACCGCTCCTGGACCCCCGCTGGACCACCAGGGACGTTTGGCAGGTCTTGGGGGGGTCAGGAGGGTGGGGGGTTGCAGGAAATTAATTCGGCAGGTCTTGGGGGGGGTCAGGAGGGTGGGGGGTTGCAGGAAATTAATTCGGCAGGTCTTGGGGGGGTCAGGGGGGTGGAGGTTGTTAATTTAAAGGGTTGGGATAGGGGGGGGGGTTTGGGGGTTCCCACAGAAAGAAAAATTTTCTGATCTGGGGAGTGGACCGAAATGGCCCTCCCCAGACCCGAAAACAAAATGGGGAGAAAAAAAAAACCTATGCACTCCCCTAATTTGCTCCATAAGACGCCCAGACGCAGAGCCGGTTTAGCACAATTTTTTTTTTTTTAAATTTTCCCCCTCTGAATCCTAGGTGCGTCTTATGGTCAGGTGCGTCTTATGGAGCGAAAAATACGGTAATTACCCATAACATCCCTGTTAAATGTAACTGCATTTTTCCGCACCATTGTTATAGTTAATGTTTTACTTTGCACCCCTGTTCTATGTGAACCAGCATGATGTGATTGCTATCTCGAATGCCGGTATATAAAAATCCGAAATAAATAAATAAATAAAAAATGACTTCGGGTGTCATCCGGGGCTCCGGCGGGGCAGGCTGCCCTTCTGCTCCGTTCGCGACTGCTTCGGGTCCGGCTGGCTGGCTCCGCGGATTCGACTCCACCCCTCTCTTCCTCTAGGGCCGCGCGCGTGGCTGAAGACGATTCTTAAAGGAGCCATGACAGGAAACTGTCATGGCTCCCCCTGAGACTCCGCCCCCAACATCCTGTATTTAAGGCAAGGTCTGGGTCTCAGACCTTGCCTTGGTATTGAGGTTCCTGCCTTGAGCTGCTCCAGCGATCTCTGTTCGTGGTTCTTCGTCCTTCTCTGCTGCCTGTTCCGTGGATTGATTCTTGGCTATTTGACTTCTGGACTGGTGGACGTGTCTTCTCCTGGCGTGATCCTGGTATGGCTTTGGACCCTTCTCCTGACTTGACCCTGGTATGGCTCTGGACCATTCTCCTGCTTAAACCCTGGACTGGATTTCGACCTCGTCTGTGTACCGAACCCCTGGACCGGCTTTTTGACTCTTCTATGACTCCGTCCTCAGACTGCTACAACCTGCTGGAGGCGCCAGCCGTCTGGAACCCACGACCTTCAGGAGGCGCCTGCATCCAGACCTTTCTTCAGTTTTCAGAGGAGTTTCCTAAGTCCCAGCGGCCGGATCCCTACAGGCTCCTTCCGGGGGGATTACGTGCTTCCAGGGTGAAGTCTTCAATCAACTTCTTCCTGTCCAGAGGCCTCGCCCATCGACGGTAGCTGCCTACCTCGAGACAAGGGTCCACATCAATAACAATGGAGGCATTTTCTGTAGAAAAAAAATTCAAGGACAAGGAGTCATAATCTGAATTTGGAGGGAAAGAGGCTCAGAAGAAACTATTTCTTTACTGAGAGGGAAGTGAATGCCTGAAAGAGCCACTAGCAAAGATGGTGGAAACAAGTATTGAGAGAGAATTCAAGTAAACTCTGGACAGGCACAGAGTGGTGAGGACAAGGGAGGGAGGTGGCAACTGTGAGTCAGACCATCCTTATATGCTGACATATTCTATGTTCTTATGTTCATATCATTTTGACTTATAATCCTGTTCTCAATTCAGTACCATCTGCAGATCTTATAAGAGTGCTCTCTAGCCCATCATAAAAATTATTGAATAGTACTGGACTCAAGACTGATTCCTTTAGAACCCCACTTGCTGTGTCCTCACATACGGATACAGCGTTAATAACTGATCTAGGAATCATTTTCCCATCATTTGTGTACCACCCAGTAGTAGTGGTCATGCATACTCAGTTTATTTGTTAATGTATTATGTGAGAATATAAGAAATGCCATGTTGGGACAGACCAAAGATCCATCAAGCCCATCATTCTTTCTCCAACAGTGGCCAGGCCAGGTCACAAGTACCTGGCAGGATTCCGAAGAATGGGTCCAGTCCTTCTTGCTTACAGCCAGGGATAAGTAGTGACTTTCTCAAGTGTACATGGCTAGTAATGGTTTATGGACTTTTCCTCCAGGAAATTGTCTAACCCTTTTTTTAAACCCAACTACACTAAATGCTTTCACCAAATCCTCCTACAACAAATTCCACAGTTTGTGTGCTAAGTGAGAAAATACTCTTTCTGATTTGTTTTAAATGTGCTATCTATTATCTTCATGGAGTGACCCCTAGTCTTAGCACTATTGGAAAGGGTAAACAAGTGTTCCCTATTTACCCATTCCATACCACTTATGATTTTATAGACCTCTATGATATCTCTGGATTAGGAGGAGCAGAGCCAGGTCCACCGTACCCATGGCAAGGGATCTTCCAGTCCTGGGGCAAGCTGCAATGCTATGTGAACCTGTGGCCCAATGTAACTTTAGACCAGTGGGTCCTTGCCATCGTGTGCAATAGGTACAAATTAAATTTGAGTGCCCCACCAAATTGCCCCTCCCCCCAAGTCCTTTTTGAAGACCAGGAACTCTTCTCCCTCTTAACAGCCAGAGTGGTCAAACTTGTTTCACTAGGGGAAAGAGGGTGGGGGATTTTACTTTTGGTATTTCCTGATATCAAAGAAAGCAGGGGGACTCTGTCCCATCCTAGAACTAAGGGCCTTGAACACATTTCTGAATAAGCACAAGTTCAAGATGGTTTCCCTGGTCATTGTAATCTCTTTCTTTCAAAAAGGAGACTGGTTATGCTCTCTTGATCTGAAAGATACGTACACCCATATTGAGATCTTCCACAGTCATCGGAAGTATCTCCAGTTTATGGTGGGAACTCAACACTTCCAGTACCATGTACTGCCATTTGTGCTAGTGTCCGCCCCACATTTCTTTGCAAAATGCCTAGCTGTGGGGGCGGTGCAGTTGGACAGGCTGAGAGTCCATGTTTTCCTCTATCTGGACAATTGGTTCGTCAAGAGCGCCTCTCGGGCAGGAGCCAAAGCGTCCATGTGCTCGACCTTTCAAGTACTGGAATCACTAGGGTTTGTCATTAACTATCTGAAGTCCCATCTCAGCCAGTCACCTTAACTAGACTTTATCGGAGCCCTGCTAGACATGGCTCAGGCCAAGGCCTTCCTACCACAGCAATGGGTCATCAAACTGATGACCATTGTGGCGGGGATGCAAAAGAGCCAGGTATCAGCCCGGGACATGTTGATTTTTGCTGGGCCATATGGCCACTACAGTGCATGCCACTCCCCTAGCACGGCTGCACATGAGAGACCCTGAGGTCCCGTGTGGCATCAGGCCACACAGGACCTCCGAGAAGACATTCGAATCTCTCTGGCCCTCTGGGACTCTGTCCTGGTGGTGGGACATTTCCAATCTGGAATGGGAGGGGTTAAGAACATAAGTTGTCATACTGAGGCATACAGAGGGTCCATCAAGCCCAGCATCCTGTTGCAGTGGCTATTCCCTAAGTCAGCTTGATTAATAGCAGTTTATGGACTTCTCCTTCAGGAGCTTAACCAAACTGTTACATTTGGCAGCTTGCAGGATGACCCTGCAAGTTGCTGCACTCGCCTTCGAACGCCATGCACAGCTGGGCCTCTCCTTGCCGGTGGGATCTGCCAGAGTTTGTATGCCCAGCGGGAAGCCGCGAAGACCCCTGCCGCTGCTCCATAGGCACACATGTGCCCAATCTTATAACATTTAAAGGGCCCACGGTGGGAAAAGGCAACAGCGCCCTTGGATGACATCACTGTTGATTACCCTATATAAGAGTTCCCTGAATGTCTCCTCTTCACCTAAGCAACGGGTATCCTACATGGGTTCTGTGTTCCTGTGCTCCTACTTCCTGCCTAGTCTCTCCAGCCAAGTCTTGACTTGTCTTTCCAGTTCCACCTTGCCTTGACTTGTATTCCCTTGGACTGACTTCTGGATATGACCCTGCCTGGACATTGACCATTCTTCTTTGCCACCTGCCCAGACCCTAGCCTGGCCCTGGATACACACTTATGCCATTTCCACAGAGACTGTTGCCTAAGACCTGCCAGCCCCTGGAACCCAAAGGCTCAACCCAAGAGGAACAAGGTTGGTATAGGAGAAGTTCCTATTCCATCTCTCTCTAGCATAGTTCCACCAGCTGTTGGTTAGGGCCTCCTGGGCCTACCCTATAGGCTGAGCCAATCTCACAACAGCAGCAAGGTTTACAGTTCTTACACAAACCTTTTTTTAAATCCAGCTACACTAACTGCACTAACCACATCCTCTGGCAATGAACTCCAGAGCTTGTGTGTTGAGTGAAAAAGAATTTTCTCCAATTTGTTTTAAATATGCTACTTGCTAACTTCATGGAGTGCCCTCTAGTCCTTCTATTATCTGAAAGAGTAAACAACCGATTCACATTTACTTGTTCAAGTCCTTTTGTGAATTTATAGACCTCTATCATATCCTCCCTCAGCCGTCTCTTCTCCAAGCTGAACAGCCCTAACCTCTTCAGCCTTTCCTCAAAGGGGAGCTGTTCTATGCCCTTTATCATTTTAGTTGCCCTTCTCTGTTACCTTCCAAAGTCCCCAGGTTCAAATTATGTTGACATGTGCTGAGCCCATAATGTAGATGGGCTCAGTACCCAAGGTTTATGCTCCTCCCAGGAAAGGCGTTATCAGATCAATTTCCTGGAACTTCTGGGTGATCAGGTGCACGCTTTGGGCTTTCAGAGATTGTCTGTCTAACAAAATTGTCCTGATATAGACCAACAACCGAGTTGCAATGTTGTGGTATGTCAGCAAAGAGGGAGGCACGGATTCGTACCTCCTGTGTCAGGAAGCGGTTCCGATCTGGTCAGGTGCTCATTCCCACGGGATAATGCTCAGGGCCATGTATCTGGCCGGCATGGAGAATATATTAGCAGACAGGCTGAGTCATGCCTTAAGGCCCTACAAGTGGTCTCTGGATCAGGGTGTGGTGAATTGTATCTTCCAACTCACAGTAGGCCAGCCTCAGATGCCTTCACCCTATATTTATTTATTTATGAGCTTTTTTCTTTACCAACATTCGTAAGGCACATCATATTGAGACGAGGGTCTTCTGTACGCATATCCTCAGTCTCCACTGGTAGTGAAGACTTTCTTGAAGCTTCACTAAGTTCCTGTCTAAGATAGTGTTGGACTTCTATCTATTGCATCAGTTCTAGTTACTTACATACAAAGATGAAACAAAGCTATACAAGTGACTACAAATGATTGAGAAGACCGGGCGCTCACCATAAAAATTCTTGGTCTGCCGCCGACTGGCTTGCTGATGCAGTTCACATTCACAATAATATTTAAGCATTTTTCTGTTCTTCACAAAATTTGTAACATAAATTAAAAATCAAAAATTAAAAAAATTAAAAAATTAAAAATTAAAAAAACTGGAAATATAAAAAATAGACAACAAAGGCTATAAAATTAGTTTTATTGGAGCATTTTTTCAAAATTCAAATAACATTTCCATCTTTTCCTATGACTAGCGTATATTTTTGATGGATTTTTCGAGCTCTTTTTTATGAGTTGGACTTCTATCTTCACCAGTTCATCGTCTTGCCAACATTCCTTCCCAGGCCCCATTCACACCAAGGCGAACAAGCTCTGCACAGTTTGGACTGCAAAAGAGCCTTAGCTTTCTATCTGGAGTGGATAGAAGCTCATACAGGCCTCCCAGCTTTTTGTTTCTTTTGACCAGAACAGGCTGGGTATTGCCATTGCCAAGCAGATACTCTTCAGTTGGCTTCTAGGGATGTGCATTTGTGCATCCATTCGTTTGATTTCACCACTAAGTGCGTATCTAATGAATGGATGCTAGGCGCACAAAATGAAGTGTGTTTGCTTATGTCTGTGGGCAAGCACATAAGTGCACACCATTCGTTTTGTGTGTCCATTTGTTAGATATGCGCTTAGCATTGAAACTAATCAAATGAATGGATGCACATGAATGCATATCCCTTTTGGCTAGCTGACTGCATCTCCTTCTGTTATGGCCATGCAGAATTGCATGTTAAGGCTCACTCTGTACGAGCCATGACAACATTGGTGGCCCATTTGTGAGCAGTTCCTATGGAGGAGATCTGCAGAGCTGCAACATGGAAGTTCTCTCCACACATTCACATCACATTACTGTCTGGATAGGGATGGCTGACGCAACAGCAGGTTTGTCCAGTCTGTTCTTCGGAACTTGTTTGTTGTGCCTTTTGGTGTTTTGTTGGTCCCCTTTTATGTGGGGGAACAACTTGTAGCTACGGATTCAACCATGTGTGAGGACAGCCTTCCTGCATATTTGAATCTCCCTACATGCTTAAGGGAGTCAAATTCGACAAATTCGAATTAACATCTACCAAAGAGATCGAATCCATTCTTAAAAGGCAGAAACCTTCCAGCCACCCATCAGACAACATACCCTCCAAGCTACTGCTACTTATCCCAAACATAATCTCCGGACCCTTAACCAACATCATAAACTGCTGCTTAACACAAGGATTCTACCCAGATAGTCTAAAAAACGCGTCCCTTAAACATAGAAACATAGAAACATAGAAATGACGGCAGAAGAAGACCAAATGGCCCATCCAGTCTGCCCAGCAAGCTTCCCTCATTTCTTCTCCCATACTTATCTGTTTCTCTTAGCTCTTGGTTCTAATTCCCTTCCACCCCCGCCATTAATGTAGAGAGCGGTGATGGAGCTGCATCCAAGTGAAATATCTAGCTTGATTAGTTAGAGGTAGTAGGGGTAGTAACCGCCGCAATAAGCAAGCTACACCCATGCTTATTTGTTTTTACCCAGATTATGTTATACAGCCCTTATTGGTTGTTTATCTTCTCCCCTGCCATTGAAGCAGAGAGCTATGCTGGATATGCATCGAAAGTGAAGTATCAGGCACATTTGGTTTGGGGTAGTAACCACCGTAACAAGCCAGCTACTCCCCGCTTTGTGAGTGTGAATCCTTTTTTCTTCTCCCCTGCCGTTGAAGTTATGCTGGATATGCGTGAAGTATCAGTTTTTTTTTTCCCCTGCCGTTGAAGCAGAGAGCTATGCTGGAAATTCGTGATGTATCAGTCTTTCTCCCATGCCGTTGAAGCAGAGAGCCATGCTGGATATGCGTCGAGAGTGAAGTATCAGGTACATTTGGTTTGGGGTAGTAACCGCCGTAACAAGCCAGCTACTCCCCGCTTTGTGAGTGCGAACCCTTTTTTCTTCTCCCCTGCCATTTAAGCAGAGAGCTCTGCTGGATGTGTGAAGTAACAGTTTTTCTTTTCCCCTGCTGTTGAAGCAGAGAACTATGCTGGATATGCATTGAAAGTGAAGTATAAGAATGGAGTGATCAAGCTAGTTGAAAGGCATCAGGAATAGAGGAAGGTGGAGGTAGTAATTTGGATATTTGGTTTGGGGTAGTAACCGCTGTAACAAGCCAGCTACTCCCGTCTTTGTGAGTGCAAATCCTTTTTTCCACATTTCCTCTTGCTGTTGAAGCTTAGAATGATGTTGGAGTCACAGTAACCATGTGTCTGTTTATTGACTAAGGGTATTGTCTCCAGGCAGTAGCCATCATTCTGGCGAGTCACCCACTCTTCATTGGCGGCCTCTTGACTTTATGGATCCACAGTGTTTATCCCACGCCCCTTTGAAGTCCTTCACAGTTCTGGTCTTCACCACTTCCTCCGGAAGGGCATTCCAGGCATCCACCACCCTCTCCGTGAAGAAATACTTCCTAACATTGGTTCTGAATCTTCCTCCCTGGAGCTTCAAATCGTGACCCCTGGTTCTGCTGATTTTTTTCTTATGGTAAGAAAAAAATCAGCAGAACCAGGGATCACTCCTCAAGAAACATAATTTAGACCCTGGTGTACTAGCTAATTTCCGCCCCATCTCGAATCTACCATTTTTAGCCAAACTCACAGAGAAATTGGTCAACATCCAGCTTTCGGATTATTTAAAAGATCACAATTTACTTTTCCCTTCCCAATATGAGTTCCGCAAATCTCGCAGCACAGAAACACTACTCATATCTCTAACAGACCACATTATTATGGGTCTAGACAAAGGACACTCCTTTCTCTTAATCCTTTTAGACATCTCGGCGGCCTTCGACACCGTCAACCACTCCATCCTCCTTAATCGCCTTTCAGACATAGGCATATCAGGAACAATCCACAATTGGTTCAAGTCTTTCCTCAGTAACAGAAGTTTTAAAGTCAAAATCAACAATAAAGAATCACCATCTCCAAATTCCTCTCTTGGTGTACCACAAGGTTCTTCCCTATCACCCACTCTTTTCAATATTTACCTCCTCCCCCTTTGCCAACTGTTAACAAGTCTTAACCTCATTCACTACATCTATGCGGACGATGTTCAGATTCTGATTCCCATAACAGAATCTATTAACAAATCCCTTTCACTCTGGAACAACAGCCTACAAGCCATCACTAATCTCCTCAACAGTCTAAATTTGGTCCTCTTTGCTTCTAAGACTGAACTCCTCTTCATTTCCTCCAACCAAGATAACCTCCCGTCTCAGACCCATCACAACCACCTTTTCACCCACACTCACGTAAGAGCCCTTGGAGTAATTATCGACAACCGCCTTAACCTAAAGAATATGATCAAAACCACAACCAAAGATTGCTTCTACAGACTACAGGTGTTAAAAAGACTCAAACCTCTCCTATATTTCCATGACTTTAGGACGGTCCTTCAATCCTTGATATTTGCCAAAATAGACTACTGCAGCGCTCTCTTCACAGGCCTACCCAGCTCAACAACCAAGCCCTTACAGATGATACAGAACGCCGCAGCTAGAATTTTGACAAGCACCAACCGGAGAGACCATATTACACCCATCCTCCGAAACCTACACTGGTTACCAGTCAATCACAGGGTTCTACACAAATCTCTAACTTTAATTCACAAATCTATTCATAATCTCCTCCATCTCGACCTCGAATTCCCATTCAAACTCCATACTTCTAACAGACCAATGAGAGAAACCTACAAAGGAGCACTACAAGCCCCGCCAACTAAAGCCACACGACTCATCTCGACCAGGGACCGAGCTTTTTCTACAGCAGGACCAGCCATCTGGAACCACCTCCCCGCAGAACTCAGACTGGAACCTTGCCTGCTAACATTTAAGAAAAAACTCAAAACTTGGCTGTTCATATAAGCCTTCCCTGATCCATCAGACTCTCACTAGATAACTAATCCGCTCATTAATATGGAACTCCGCTCCTCCAATATTCACCTCTTTTACTAGTTACCTACCCTAATAAGTTAACTGGCTCTAGACCAGACTCGGACATGAATCACTGTATTTAATACCTTCTTAAGGCCTTTCTTCTTCCAGCTGAATCAGCTTCCAAGTTCATGGTCCTTGTTTTATGTAACTTTTTACTTTTATACTTTTTGCTTCTTCTGATTATAAAAGTTGTTCCTTATGTTATATTTATCTACCCCCTGTTCGATGTAAACCGACCTGATATGGTATTCATCCTTGAAGGTCGGTATAGAAAAATGTTAAATAAATAAATGTTAAATTATGGCCCGGTCCCCACTCCTTCCTGTCAGCTTTTTTTTTTTTTTTTTTTAAGTGTTCGGTGGCCCTTCACTCTCTTTCTCGCTCTTAGAAATATAGAACATGATGTCACATAAAGACCATATGGCCCATCCAGTCTGCCCATCTACACATCTGCATAGCTTTACAATCTGTTCCTCTTGCTCACAAATCTTCCATACTTCTCCTGAGCTTTCTTGAATTCTGTCTCCGGCTCTTTCTCAATGAATGTTGTATGAGTATTGATATATCTGTGCATTTTGATCTCTGATGTTTTCTCTCTATTCCTTCCTTCCACAGTCTGACCTCCCCTATTACACATGGCAAGAGGTCCAAGCCCGTATTGTCCAGATCCAGAAGGAACATCAAATCTGCATTCACAAAAAAGAACTGACAGAGCTGGACATCTACCACCGCATTTTGCGTTTCAAGAACTACATGGTGGCCATGGTCAACAAGTCTCTGCTGCCAATCCGCTTCCAGTTGCCACTGCTGGGAGACACAGTCTTCTACACTCGTGGCCTCAAATACAATTTCCAGCTTATCTTCTTCTGGGGTCCAGGCTCTCTGTTTGAGAATGAGTGGAGCTTGAAGAGTGAGTACAAGCGTGTGGGGAATCGACTGGAACTGGCTGAGAAGCTAGGCTCCCGCATTCTGTGGACAGGCATAGCCAATTTGCTGTTGTGCCCACTCATCCTCATCTGGCAGATCCTTTATGCCTTTTTCAGCTACACAGAGATCCTGAAACGGGAGCCTGGCAGCCTGGGGGCACGCTGCTGGTCACTCTATGGACGTTGCTACCCTGCGGCCACTTCAATGAACTAGATCATGAGCTGCACTCCCGCCTCAGCAAAGGCTATAAGCCTGCCTTCAAGTACATGAACTGCTTTCTGTCACCGCTTCTTACCATTGTGGCCAAGAACGTGGCTTTCTTTGCAGGCTCCATTTTAGCTGTCCTGATTGCACTCACCGTCTATGATGAGGATGTACTGGCTGTAGAACATGTGCTAACTATGGTCACTCTGTTGGGTGTGTGCATCACCATCTGCAGGTGAGGAGTCCTCTGCTCAGTAAGCAGTCTGTATCTTTTCAATAAATAGTCTTGCTAGTCACAGTACTGTAAACTTATTATTTTGGGAGTATTCTGCCTGTTTTCTCCTCACCTATTTAAGATAGCTCAGATGGATTTACATGAAGAACAAACAAATATGAATGATTCCAAATTACCTGAATCAACTGCTAATAATAAGCAGTCTGTGAATAGGAATAAAAAGAATACATTTAGTTGTCTGTGTAAAATGCCAGGGGTACAAAAAAATAAAACTGGAGAGTTAGAACATATGGCACTAAACAAAAATATAGATCAGATAAGCATCTTGGACACCTGGTGTAAAGAGGACAACCAAGGGGACACTGTGATACCAGAATACAAAATCTATCAATATAACAGAATAGACTATGCTGGTCTTGGGATGGAATAGAGTTAAGTATGATAACATTTCTGCAAGCAGCAAAGTGTACTCTGGAAATTCTATAGATAGAAATTATGTGTGTGACGGGGAAGAGTTTAGCAAGGGCGTTATACTATCATGCACCTGACCAGAATTGGGGAAACAACTTGTGAAGTACTAATAGAGATGGGATGCTGTAGAATATAAAAATTTCAAAATAAATAAATAGACAAATTGAAAACACAATAATGTAAGATTTCAGTTATCCCAGTATTGAATGAGTGAACGTCTTATCAAGACATTCTAGGTGCCATAAATCACCATTTCTTGGAGCAGTTGGACCTGGAATCAGCGAGAGAGAGGGGGAGGCTACTTTTAGGTATATTTATTTAGTTATTATTTGATTTAAATTATGCTTTTCATGGAATTCAAAGTGGATCACATTCAGGTACTATAGATATTTCCCTGTACCCAGGGGGTTCATAATTTAAGTTTGTACCTGAGACAATGGAGAGTGAAGTGATGTGCCCAAGGTCACAAGGAGTGGCAGCAGGAGTTGAACGGTGGTTTCCTTGCTTCATAGCCCACTGCTCTAACCATTAGACTATTCCTCCACTTTGGTACTCAGGAGAACACAAGACCTGATACAAAGGGTAATGATGGTGGAATCGCTTGGCAGTAGTAATCAGAATGCAATCAAATTCAAGATAATCACTGGAGGAAGAAGTTAGACACTGAAAGGAGCAGTTATAAAGGTTAAAAGTCTGCGTAAGGTGAGGAAACTGTTTAAAAATAAATTTTTGGAAGCCCAGAGAAAAAGTATTCCACAAGTAAAACAAAAAAAAATAGTCCAAAGAAGGCCAAATGACTATCAGCATGGCTAAATGCTGCTGTGAAAGATGCTATTAAAGCTAAAAAGGTATCCTCTAAAAATTGGAAACGAGTACTAATGAGGAAAATAGGAATAAACATGATCATTAGCAAATTGTATGTAAAACATAAGAAGTGCTGTGCTGTTTCAGACCAAAGTCCATTGAGCTCAGCATTCTGTTTGTGAAAGTGGCCTATCTGGGTTGCCTGGAAGTATTTGGTAGATCTTTATAGGTAGATCTGTTGTTCCCAGAAGTAAGATATGGAGACTCCAAAGTCTACTTGGCTAACAATTATTAATGGACTAGTCCTCCAGAAACTTATCCAAACCTTTTTTTTAACTCAGCTATACTTCTAGCCATAACTACACTGTCCAGCAACAAATTTCCTATTTATTTTTGTATTTATATGCTTCCTTATCCATGGTTCTAAACTGTTCACAGAATAAAACATCACAGAATAAAACATTCATAAAATTCAAAATAATACAAACAACATAAAAATGATAAAACTAACTTAACATTTCTAAGACTGTTTGTAAATACTATAATTAGCTTAATTGTGTGTTGACTGAAAAAATAGTTTCTCCAGTTTGTTTTAAATTTGCAACCTGCTAGTTCCATGAAATGTTTTCTACATAAGAACATATGAAATGCCATGATGGGTTAGACTAAGGTCCATCGAGCCCAGCATCCTGTCTCTGACAGTAGCCGGTCCAGATAACAAATACCTAGTATATCCCAAAATAGATTTCCTCTTTATCCAGCCAGAGTAGTTCAGATGCATGGATTATATCTGCCAAACAGGAGATGGTGACAGAGACTAAAACGCTTGCTGACATCACCCCATATAGGCTCCCATGCTGACCTCAACCTGCCAGTATTCTTTCCATACCTGGGAACGTTTGATTTCTAGTCACCCTGAGATTGTCATGGATTAATAGTTGAGGTGGGGAGGGGACGCAATAACTTCTTGACACTCACATACACGTGCTCTTCAACACACATACACACTAGCTTACTGCCGAGTTTTCTCGTCTCATTTCAGATATGATTTCTTCTTGTATTCTGCTCAAAAGGAGGCAATATGAACAACATTTGGTCTCCTTCTTTACATAGAGGCAGTAGTTCTGGTCGCAATCCAATAGTGGGGTCAAAGTTGGCATTCAATTTATTTTGTGTTCTCCAAGAAGGAGGGATCTTTTTGCTTTATTATAGACTTGAAATAAGTCAACAAGGCCCTAAAAGTACCTCACTTCAGGATGGAGACTTTGAAATTGTTCATAGTGGCAGTGAGATATGGAGAATTCCTAACATCCTTGGAAGAGAAGGGCACATAGCTGCACATTCCCATCAAAGAAAGTCACCAGAAATAACTTTTCTTTGTTGTATTGGGAGGCCATTTTCAGTTTTGAGCCCTTTCTTTTGGATTGGCCACCACCCAAAGGACCTTTTCCAAGATTATGGTAGTAGTTGTAGTAGTTGTATCGAGAAGGAATTTTGGTTCATCCTTATCTGGAGGATTGGTTAATCTGTGGCAA
Organism: Rhinatrema bivittatum; assembly: GCF_901001135.1. Classification (NCBI taxonomy): domain Eukaryota; kingdom Metazoa; phylum Chordata; class Amphibia; order Gymnophiona; family Rhinatrematidae; genus Rhinatrema; species Rhinatrema bivittatum. The sequence continues at coordinate 3,981,577 of NC_042620.1, read as the reverse complement.
AGTCGGCCCAGGAAAGCAAGACAGTGACCACCAGGGTGGTTCAGTTGCTGCAGGAACTGAGTTGGGTAATAAACTTTCAAAGAGCAAGTTGCAACCTTCTCAGTCCCTGGAGGCTTGTTTTAACATAAAGAAAGGCTGCATCCAGTTAGTGATGCAGAGGATCTAGAAACCGTAAGGTCAAGTGTGTTTTTTATTAGACACTGGACACAACCCTCTGTTTGATTCGACACGTTACGGAATGGTTAAGGTCCCTGGGCTGGGTGATAAACCTAACAAAGAGCCACCTGCAGCTGTCTCAGTCATTGGAGTATCTGGGGCTTGATTTGATACCCGGTTAGGCAAGGTGTTCCTTACCTTGGAGAGAGTGGTCAAGTTGCAGGCTCAAGTTTTAGCAAGTTTTAACTGCTGAATCTGTCAGAGTTTGGGATTATTTACAGGTTCTAGGTTCCATGGCATTTATGCTGGAGTTGATTCCATGGGCGTTTGCTCGCATGCGACCTCTCCAGAAGGTGCTTTTTCCAGTTGAAATCCGTTATCAGAGGAGTTTCAGCTACCATTACCACTCCAGAGGGAATCCAGATCCAGTCTCTCATGGTGGCTGTTGTGTTCCAGTTGGAGAAAGGGGGTGGAGCTGGAGGTCCTGGACTGGGTGATAGTGACTACAGAATGCCAGCCTCAGTGGTTGAAGAGAGCGGTATGTCAGGGATTGGTGACTCAAGGTCAGTGGATGCCGGTAGAATTGTCCTAGTTGATCAACTGACTGGAAACGAGAGGTTCGCAGGGAGTTACTTGCCTTCCTTCGACAGATTCGGGGGCTTGTGGTGCAAGTGTTCTCAGACAGACAATGCAACAACAGTGGCTTACATCAGTCGTCAGGGCGGAACAAAGAGTCAGCTAGTGGTTCTGGAGCTCTTTTGGTGGAAAAAATCTGGCAATACTAGCAGCTTCTAACAGGGCAGGAGTGGACAACGTGCAGGCGGATTATCTCAGCAGACAGCAGCTGGACCTGGGGGAAAGGGAGCTGTCAACGGAGGCCTTCGCCCTCATTCGGCACAGGTGGGGCAAGCCCCAGTTCGATCTGAGGGCAACTTGAGGAAATGCAAAGACTGTCAGGATTTTCAGCTGCAGGAGGGAATTCAGCTTCAAAGGAATTGATGCTCTAGTGCAGCCGTGGCCAGTGAGACTTCTGCTGTATGTATTCTGTGGCCGTTCACAGGGCAGGTGTTACATCGCATCGAACAACATCCAGGAATAAACATCCTAGTGGTGCCAGAATGGCCGTGCCATCTGAATCTGGTTTCAACTAGCAGTAGATGGTCCTGGTCCATTAAGTCACCTGCAGAGGTTACTTCGCCAAGGGCCATTTTTTCGGAACAGGCAGATCGCCTCTGTCTAGTGGCCTGGCTTTTGAGAGGTGGCACTTTCACTTGAAAGAGTATTCAGAACCAGTGATTACTACTGTACTTCAGGTCATCTACTTCTCTGGTGTATATCTGAGTGTGGCACTTGTTTGAGTCATGTTGTGGGGTCCACAACATTGATCCTTTGGAGGTGGATGTTGCCCAGATCTTGGCCTTTTTGCAAATGGCTTGTCAAAGGGATTAGCCTATAATTCTCTTCGAGTACAGGTATCAGCCTGATATTGTATGTTTTCTTAAAGGGGCGCAAAGCATTTGTGCCCTCGGATTAGTAGGATGTGTCCATCATGGAACCTTAATCTTGTTCTTAGAGTGCTTTATGGGCCTCTTTTTGAACCACTGAGAAGGGTGTCTTTAAAGGACCTCACCTTGAAGATCGTTTTCCTGGTGGCAATTTGTAAGGCTAGGCAAATTTCAGAGCTACAGGCCTTGTTGTGCAGGGATCCTTTTCTGCAGAGTTTGGACAATGGAGTCTCATTGCATACAGTTCCTTTTTGCTCAAGGTCATATCTTCTTTTCATCTCAGCCATATGGTGGAATTGCTGGCCTTTCCGCACCTGACATCAGATTCGCCACATGTGAAGGAGCTTCACCATTTGACATTTATCGGGTTCTGTTGCGGTATCTTAAAGATACGAATGACTTTTAGAAGTCGGATCATCTCTTTGTTTTATTCAGTGGAGCAAAGAGAGGTTATAAAGCTGCTAAAAGCATGTTTGCACGATAGTTGAAGGAAGCGAATATTTCGGCTTATATCTGTAAGGGTCAGCTGGTTCCAGAGGAACTGTGGGTGCATTCTCTTAGGGCGCAGGCAGCCTCTTGGGCGAAGTGCCAGCTGTTATCTCTGCAGGAGATTTGTCGAGCAGCAACACGCTCTTCATTGCACACTTTTACCAAGCATTATTGTTTGGATGTTTGGGCTCCGGAGGAAGCCACAATTGGAGAAATTGTGCTGCGTGCGGGTCTTTCGGGTTCCCGCCCAGTGTAGAGGGGCTTGTGTATATCCCAGTTGTCTGGATTGATCTGGGGTATGAACAAGAAAGGATAATTGGTTCTTACATGCTAATTTTCATTCCTGGAATACCACAGATCAGTCCAAAGACCCATCCCCATTATTTTTTGAAAGACCATTCCTGCTTCTGGATGCTGGTGATGCAGAATTTGCATAATTGTACATGGTTTAATCAGTTTTGGGTTGGAAGTTTTCATTGCCCTTGAGGTTGGGGGGTCCAAATTTATTGGGGGTTCCAACTTTGATCCTGACTCACTCTGAATGAATAAATCCTTGGTGGTTTGAAGTAAACATCTTGACTTGGGTACAGGTCAATACTGAGGGATTGCAGGTGGCACTCTCGGTTTTGTAGCAGTATCTGAAAAGATTTTATTCTCTTCTTCCTTCTGTTGGTAGGGATGCAAAACCCACTTGTCTGGACTGATCTGTGTTATTCCAGGAACTAAAATTAGCAGGTTAGAACCAATTTTTCTTTAGCAGAGTACGTAGGGCACGATACTGTGACCTATAAGTAATCCCCATACTGGGTCAGACCAAGGCAGTATCCTGTTTCCAACAGTGGCCAATCCAGGCTACAAGTACCTGGCAAGTACCCAAACACTAAATAGATCCCATGCTACTGATGCCAGTAATAGCAGAGGGATCTGGAAAAGGGAACCATGACTGAGGTGATCAAACTTGCAGATGACATAAAATTATTCAAATTTGTTAAAATGGCAGTGAAATACAAGGAACTGCAGAGAGAACTTGTGAGACTCAGAGATTGGGCAACTGAATGGCAGATGAAATTTAAAATAGAAAAGTGCAAAGTGATGAACATAAGGAAAAATAATCACAAGTACAGGTACACAATGCCAGGTTCTGTATTGGGAGTCACTCAGGTAAAGGTCACTCTGGATAATATAGTGAAATCCTCGGCTCAGTGTGCAGCAGTTCTCAAAGTAAACCGAATGTTATGATATGATAGAGATATATAAAGTCAGGTAAATAGGAAATGGTTATTTACTTTTTCAAGTAGTATAAAGACCAGGGACAGTTCATGAAGCAAAGTAATTTTTCAGTCTTTGCACAATTAAGCTGTGGAATTTGTTGCTTGGTGTTGTGGTCAAGTCAAGTGGGACTAGGTCAAGTTTTTGAAAGACAGGTCCATTAACAATTATGTACAAATTGGGATCGCCACTTCTTACCTTGGTGAGTGACCAAGAGGAAATGGATATACTCATTTGGATTTAACAGGTACTTCATAGTGATGTGGATTGGCATTGTCGGAGACAAGATGCTGGATTTCATGGGCCATTGTTCTAATTAAATAGACTACAAACTCATGTTTGGAACCACATATGCTCCTGCCAAAGAGGAAGGCTGTATTCCTACCAGTCTCACGGGATGGTGCGGGAGAGGGGCGCCGTGCTCCTCTTTAGTCTCACGGTGATGGTGCGGGAGAGGGGCGCCGTGCTCCTCTTTAGTCTCACGGTGATGATGAGGAGAGGGGCGCCGTGCTCCTCTTTAGTCTCACGGTGATGATGAGGAGAGGGGTGCTGTGCTCCTCTTTAGTCTCACGGGATGGTGCGGGAGAGGGGCGCCGTGCTCCTCTTTAGTCTCAGTGATGGTGCGGGAGAGGGGCGCCGTGCTCCTCTTAGTCTCACGGTGATGGTGAGGAGAGGGGCGCCGTGCTCCTCTTTAGTCTCAGTGATGGTGAGGAGAGGGGCGCCGTGCTCCTCTTTAGTTTGATGATGGGAGAGGGGCGCCGTGCTCCTCTTTAGTCTCACGGTGATGGTGAGGAGAGGGGCGCCGTGCTCCTCTTTAGTCTCACGGTGATGGTGAGGAGAGGGGCGCCGTGCTCCTCTTTAGTCTCAGTGATGGTGAGGGGAGGGGCGCCGTGCTCCTCTTTAGTCTCACGGTGATGGTGAGGAGAGGGGCGCCGTGCTCCTCTTTAATCTCAGTGATGGTGCGGAGAGGGGCGCCGTGCTCCTCTTTAGTCTCAGTGATGGTGCGGGAGAGGGGCGCCGTGCTCCTCTTTAGTCTCACGGTGATGGTGAGGAGAGGGGCGCCGTGCTCTTTAGTCTCACGGTGATGGTGGAGAGGGGCGCCGTGCTCCTCTTTAGTCTCACGGTGATGGTGAGGAGAGGGGCGCCGTGCTCCTCTTTAGTCTCACGGTGATGGTGCGGGAGAGGGGCGCCGTGCTCCTCTTTAGTCTCACGGTGATGGTGAGAGAGGGGCGCCGTGCTCCTCTCTTTAGTCTCAGTGATGGTGAGGAGAGGGGCGCCGTGCTCCTCTTTAGTCTCAGTGATGGTGGGAGAGGGGCGCCGTGCTCCTCTTTAGTCTCACGGTGATGGTGAGAGAAGGGCGCCGTGCTCCTCTTTAGTCTCAGTGATGGTGAGGAGAGGGGCGCCGTGCTCCTCTTTAGTCTCACGGTGATGGTGAGGAGAAGGGCGCCGTGCTCCTCTTTAGTCTCAGTGATGGTGAGGAGAGGGGCGCCGTGCTCCTCTTTAGTCTCACGGTGACGGTGCGGGAGAGGGGCGCCGTGCTCCTCTTTAGTCTCACGGTGACGGTGCGGGAGAGGGGCGCCGTGCTCCTCTTTTTCTCCCGGTGATGGTGCGGGAGAGGGGCGCCGTGCTCCTCTTTAGTCTCACGGTGATGGTGCGGAGAGGGGCGCCGTGCT